>NC_090652.1:116950142-117250142 GCF_040937935.1 Hyperolius riggenbachi
TAAAACTCTGCCAAATTCATTTTACAGGACAACTATTGCAAAAAAATCATAAAAATGTAAAGTGCATGTGTGCACATACGTGTAAGGTCAGATTCACAAGCATATGTACACATACTGTATGTGTAAGGCCGGAAAAATGCAAACATCATATGGGTAAACGGCGCGGCAAGCACAACCACTCAGGATGTGAGTGGGTGTGCTGGCGCTGTTCACAGTGGCCACTGCGTTTGTGTCGCCACCCCCCCACCGGTACTTCCATTGCTTTTCTCATTATCCGCGTCATCCCTGCTTCATCCTTGCTTGTCCCAGTGACCAGGAAGTATAGGGCTTTCTGTTGGTTTGTAAGGGGGGAAAAAAAGTGAATCCTACCTAGCAACAGGGAGGATTCTAACTGTTCTAACTGGTCAACATGAAGATTCAAATTTTCTCTGTTGCAGGTGGATTCCTATTGGTTGTTTTGCAAACCAGCAGGAAACCCTATGTTCCTGGTGACTGGGATGAGCGTGGAGGGGGATGAGCCCAGGCGGTGGCGCTGAATTTATAAAGGACAAGTAGCATTTTTTGTGCGGCGGGAAGCCTAGTGGAAACAAACACGCTTATTGTCTCACACTGTCCCCTAGTAACAAGTGGCCATAAATACACATTTACAGCAGTACTAATTAAGAAATGTAACAAATTAAAAAAAAAAAGTGCCTCTAAATAAATTGGTTGGTAAAGGGCTAAGTGAACATTTATGTACACGTCTTCAAGCTTTGTTCTAGGCTTTTTTTATGTATGCATATTTTTTGGAGTCTTTAGGGAACGGAGGCTGTAAGATAAGGCTTTGCGGAATCAAGGAGTAGTGCTGGATCTCGTTTCCTTTTATATTTTACAGTGTGAAACCTGTATGGAGGATGTACTTACGCCTAAGATCATTGATAACACCGGTTGGCTTGATGACACTGCCAGAATTGGATAATGCCTGGATGATGTGACACTGCATCACACACATCATGCAAAATTCTGGCTCACGACCTGCAATCAAACAAATGAAATATTATCACACGCATTTTTATATAGTGGTCAAGAATACACTGATTAGCATTAGGAAAACCGTTCAGATTTCCCATTATTTTGGCAACACCTTGTAAATAAAGACTGGAAACTAAATAGTTTCCCATCTTTCCAGCTGGCACTATATAATATGATACAATGCAACACTGCAGAATAAGCAACTCATCCCTTGTTGTCCCTGTAAACCTTCAGAACTGCTGTAATGCAATGATGTGTGAGCTTGTTAATAGTACAGAGCCACAATAATCCAACATGCATACAGACTGTTAGCTTACAGGGACAACAAGGGATGATTTGCATATTCAGCAGTGATGCATTGTGGGAGACATAAACTGAACATTTGTATAGCGCTTTTCTGCTGTCGGACTTAAAGGGAACTGAGCACATTCTCTTTCACTGGAATCTCTCCTGACATAGAAGCTGCCATGTTCCCCCCTCCCCTTCTCACATTCCTTATTTACAGAAGTCAGAGATGCTATCTTGAAACATTGACACACACCATGGCTTTGAAGACACACTCCTAATTACTCAACACCTTTGTTGATGAAAGGCATTGTTTGCCTCTTGGTAATTAGCTCAAAACAATTCGAGGTTCCTGAAGTCTCTGCGGATGGGGACGGTCGGCAGGCCTGCTCAAACAGGATAATTTAACTACTTTGAATGTAAAATACAAGGTAAAATTAAAGTTTATTTTAATAATGAAACAGATAGTCGGCATGCATTTTTCATGTGCTATAGAAATGTCCTGAGTGAAAAAAAGGTGCTCGGTTCACTTTAAAGCGCTCAAGAGCTGCAGCCACTGGGACGCGCTCAAGAGGTTCAGTACCTATTCAGTAAGGAGTTCAAGGCAAGACTCCCTAACACTGCAGGGTGGCCTCTTTAGCGCGTCCCAGTGGCTGCAGCTTTTGTACGCTTTGAGTCGGACAGGAGAAAAGTGCTGTACAAATGTTCATATTCTATTATTATACATGCTCAAAACCTGAATTAATCGCAAATACCTTCTGTTTTAAGCAGGGCTGTGGATTCAGTACAAAAATCTTCAGACTTCAACTCCAAGTTTATGAAACCACAGACTCCAACTCTGACTCTGGGTACGCAAAATGGCTCTGACCCCTCGACTCTGACGCCTTAGTCTAATACTTACTAGGGCTGTGGATTTTGTAAAAAAAAAAAAAAAAAAAAAAAAAAAAAAAAAAAAGCACCCAACTCAGACTCCTCAGTTTATAAAATCACAGAGTCCGACACCAACTCCGGGTACCCAAAATTGCTCCGACTCCACAGCCCTGGTTTTAAGAAGGAAAAAAGTTTTCCATAACATTTTGGTAAGAGGGCTTTTGGGTCATTTGTAGCCCATGGTTCACCATGATCTTGCTGGGTAGTCTGTAACTCTTAAACTGCATTTCTACTTGTGCGGTGCGAATCGCCGCGGTAAAAATTCGCATGCGGATGCGAATTTCGCATGCGGGTCTATGCAAATTTTCATGCGGATTCGCATGAAAATTCGCATGGATGACGATGTATGCGAATTTAACCATGGCAGTGCTGGTGTGCTTTTACATTGTTTCTATGCGAATTTTCATTCGAATTCGCATGAAAATTCGCATACCGAAACCTCATGCGAATTTCCTATTAAATACATTGTATGCGATTCGCATAGCGGTATGCGATATGCGAATTCTGATGGCTCTGCCATGCGAATTTTTTCTGCACAGAAAAACGCAAAGGAATCCTGACAAGTGGAAACGGTCCCATTCACTTGTATTGCTATGCGAATTTGCATGCGAAAAACGCATGCGAATTCGCGATAGTGGAAATGGGCCCTTAAGCCTACTCTACACGATACGATTCTTTGTGCAATTCCATTACGATTCTATTTACGATCCGATTAAATCCGACATGTCCGATCGGGATTCGATTCGCCATTGCAAAACAATGGCAAATCGAATTGAAGCGAATCTCGATCAACATGTCGGATTTAATCGGATCGTAAATAGAATCGTAATTGAATCGCACAAAGAATCGTATCGTGTAGATTCGGCTTAAAGCGGACCCAAACCAAACATTTTTTTAATTAAAAATATTTACAAATTTACAAAGATAAATAAACACTCCTTCAAACCTATGATCATTTCAGTGCATGCTTTTCACCCTTCTCTTTTCATAACTAGGGTTATACTGGGGGCAGCCATTAGCAATTCCTCCATTGCCGGACACCATCTACTCCACCAGTTTGCCGGAAAAATCCCGGCAATTTGAAAGGAAGGGAGGGGTTCCTCCAATAAATGTAAAATATTTTATATTTGTCATCATGCAGCTGAAAAAAGGCTGCTATTATTATAATTAAGAAAATAGATTTTATTTCTGAAATCTTGTATTTTTAATTTGGGTCCACTTTAATGAGCAATAAAAGGTAGATTCGCCTCAGAGCTTATTCAATAATGCACACTGTTCAGTGGAATACAAAAACAAGCATGATTATCACTTTCTACAGAACACCAGCCCACAATCTACTCCACACAGGAGTGCGGCCAGCCTTCTGGGTTTGGTAATACAGTGATAATATTTGCAGCAACTTATCACACGGAACTGTTCAACTGAGTAAGCATAATAACTGAAAGCTGAAAAGGTGGTGTGTAACATTTCTGGCATACACACTGGAATTGCACTGGCTGGAAATAATCAGGTAATAAAGCACTACAGGTCAATGCTCAACAGGATTAACCACCCTGGCGTTCTATTGAGATCGCCAGGGCAGCTGCGGGAGGTTTTTTTTTAAATTTAAAAAAAAACTATTTCATGCAGCCAACTGAAAGTTGGCTGCATGAAAGCCCACTAGAGGGCGCTCCGAATGCGTTCTTCTGATCGCCTCCGGCAATCAGAAGTAACAAGGAAGGCTGCAATGAGCAGCCTTCCTTGTTTGGCTTTCCTCGTCGCGAGCGGAGTGACGTCATGGACGTCAGCCGCCTCCGAGCTAGCCCTTAGCGCTGGCCGGAACTATTTGTTCCGGCTGCGCAGGACTCGGGCGGCTGGGGGGACCCTCTTTCGCCGATGCACGCGGCGATCAGGTAGCACACGCGGCTAGCAAAGTACAGGCTGCGTGTGCTGCTTTTTATTTTATCAAAATCGGCCCAGCAGGGCCTGAGCGGCACCCTCTGGCAGTAATGGACGAGCTGAGCTCGTTCATACCGCTAAGGTGGTTAAGGCATCTTTGCCACAAACATTTTTCAGATCGAGTTCTATTAATTTCTATGAGAAATTGATCAGAAAAAAAACTATCGAAAATCAGTTCGGACTTGTCCAAAATTATCTATTGAACCATCTATCTGTTAAAAAAAAAATCTCATGGTGTATTCCCAGCATTACAGTACACTTGTTTTTTCCTTTAGCGGTGCTAGCAGGTATTTTCCATTTACTACTCAATCCCATCTAATACCTAATGGCTACAAAAAAAATAAATAAAAAAAATGTAAGCAATCTGTAGCAATTTGCAATTTAAACCATCATCCCTACTCATAAATCAACAATGGCTGAACAGGAGGAAACAGTCAGCACTAAAGGATAAAGACTGCACAGAGACAGTCATAAAGAGCTATACTCACAGGTCTTGGAGTGCTCGCGGCTGAGCATGTAGTTTGCAAGAGGCGCAGTGTAAGTCAAGCATTGCAGCACGGAATTCAGGAAGCAAGTATTGCCGAGATTCTGGAGACCGGCTCCAACCTTCTGTACTCGCAGCCATTTTAATCGGATTTTCTCCGCAGGAAACAGAATCTTTTCTGGTGCACTAATACCATCCCCTGGTACTGCCGATACTGAAAAATACAGAGATGGGAACACCACAAATGAAAACGGGTTTTTACTGTGAGTGAATATAAAATAAAGCACACTTTGAAACATAGTCCTGTTGAGAGCAAGGACACAGGAAAATGCTGTGGATCTTTGTAAATATAAAGTAGGAAGAACACAGCTGCTTACCATGGCAATATTAATGAATTTAGCTACGTAAAAAATGGAGGGGTAGAGTGGTCATTATTGGTCACCAATTGAACTGGAACAGAACATTCCCCTTGCCATCCCCATCAGTTTTTGCTGCCTACCAGAAATACCAATACACATAGCCAGAGTTTGAAACCCATGAGCTCAAATCGCTAAGCCATTCAGATATGTGCTGAAGAAATCTGCAGCAGGCTGTCCATATTAACACTGCAGTGGGATCTTAACAGCAGTCTCTACATCAGGTGTGTCAAACTCAAATACAAAGTATTTGTATAGTGTATAGTGGGCACCTTCCTCACTTATAAAGTTCTCTAGTGTCTAGTGCACCCCTCTCCCCTATAAAGTTCCCTGGTGTCTAGTGGCCCCTGTCCACCCCTATACAGTTCTCTAGTATCTAATGCCTCCTCCCTCCCCATACTGTTACCTGGTGTCTAGTGCCTCCCCCCCCCCCCCCCATTTAGGGCTTGTTTCCATATAGCGCACTTTCAGCTGTGCTTATGGAAAGACTGCACTGTCTGATGTTTCCATACATGTGCTGTGATTCACCACTGAATCGTAGCACGTGGTTGCCTGCGTTTCGGGGCAAATGTATAATGAATGGGTTTGCAAGCATCATGGAGTCAAGTACAACACAGAGTTGCACAGCCCTGCGTTGCATATGGAAACAAGCTCTCACTCCCAACAGTTTGCAGGTTTTTAGTGCCTCCCCCTCCCTTCTTCCCTATACAGTTCCCTGATGCCCCTGGTTTACCCCTCCCTCCTCCATATGGCTTCCCTGGTTATCTAGGGCTTCACCTTCAGTATTGCTTCCCTAGTGGTCTAGAGTGGAATGCAAAGTGGGGAAACAACTTGGGGGCCAAATTTGACGGCACTGCGGGCCAGATTTGGCCCACGGGCCGTAGTTTGACATGTATGACCTAAATGGATACTTGTCTAATATGAAAAGCTAACAAAAATTATGATCAGTCTGATAGCCCTCAAAGTAATCAGTGGATGCAGAGAAAGCACAGAGGTTGTACAAACTTTATAAAGCATATGACCTTAAGGCCCATACACGTCGGATTTTTTTAAATGACCAGTCATTTGGACGTCCCGTCGTTAAATCAGGCGTGTGTACAGTCCGTCGTTCAGCTGATAAGACTGGTCTAGAGCGATCCGCCAGGCGGATCGCTCAAGTCCAGTCTTATCAGCTGAACGACGGACTGTACACACGCCCGATTGGACGTCCCGTTCAGTTGTCCGGACGTCAAAAGGACGGGTCGTTTAAAAAAAAATCTCGTGAGTGTATGGGCCTTTACTATTTACATACACTAGCCGAAGGTAAGTACCAGGGGAACATATACAATACACAATTGTCACTAAGACATGCCCTATAGGTACACAATCAGGTATAATACACCTGATATTTGTTTTAGTAATAAAGTATTTGATAAAAAACACCGATATGTCTAGGTGTTTACTACAGAAACACACAATGTCTGTATTGGTCCTATGCTGTGGGGGTCCTGGCTGATCCCCCTCCACTGCAGTGATATATCAGTGGGGTGTAGCTATCCCACAGCAACAGAGTTAGGTGTCCTGTAATGGGTGATATGGACCCGAGTGAGTTCGCAGGTGTGGTAAAATAAACCACCTCAGCACAAACCCCTCAGACTGTTGGAGTCCTCTATACACCCAAATGGGAGGCTAGATTACTAGGGTGTTCAAACGTGCATAGTGCTGTACAATAAACCTAATGAGATCACATTTCACCTAAACAAGGCTTCTTCAGAGGTGCTATACATATAATACAAAGTGCTATACAAGGTAAACATCACCCACAAATTAAAATAACAAAATGCCCCCCATATCTGATTGCCCAAGTCAGAGCTGTGTGAGCCATGTTAGGCTGCCAAATAAATACCATTGAGGGAGGAAGAGGAGGCAACTGCCACAATGGGCTACGCCCACCCTAGTTCGTGTAAGCTACGTCTCCCGGAGGTGCCAAGGAGAGCCTCCCTAGGGCAGAGGATCGAGCTCCGAGCTCCGCCTACCTCCAGGATAATGTCCCCCAAATGGCGAATCTCGGGGAACCCCCTATCGCTCACAAATCAGTCGGAGTCGCTGTATGCGCTCCATCGGGCTGAAAAGGGGCGGGGTCTGCGTGTCACTTACGCAGCATCCGCCGTCAGATCCCGCACCTCGCGCGAGTTGGCTGAAAACTCGCCATAGCTCACGACGTGATAGTGCTGTGGGATGGCCCAAAGGATGTCTTCAAGGACTTTGTGGAAATCCTGAACTCTAATCAGATAGGCATGCATTTCACATATGAGATTGATGAAAATACCATCAATTTCTTGGATCTTAAGATTATGATTGAGCATGGTAAAATACAAACAGAGATATTCCGCAAACCTACATCGACTAACTCATTACTGAGGTGGGAGAGTTCCCATCCCAGTTCACTACGTAGGAGCATACCCACATTATCCTGGACATTATCCTGGAGGTAGGCGGAGCTCGGAGCTCGATCCTCTGCCCTAGGGAGGCTCTCCTTGGCACCTCCGGGAGACGTAGCTTACACGAACTAGGGTGGGCGTAGCCCATTGTGGCAGTTGCCTCCTCTTCCTCCCTCAATGGTATTTATTTGGCAGCCTAACATGGCTCACACAGCTCTGACTGGGGCAATCAGATATGGGGGGCATTTTGTTATTTTAATTTGTGGGTGATGTTTACCTTGTATAGCACTTTGTATTATATGTATAGCACCTCTGAAGAAGCCTTGTTTAGGTGAAATGTGATCTCATTAGGTTTATTGTACAGCACTATGCACGTTTGAACACCCTAGTAATCTAGCCTCCCATTTGGGTGTATAGAGGACTCCAACAGTCTGAGGGGTTTGTGCTGAGGTGGTTTATTTTACCACACCTGCGAACTCACTCGGGTCCATATCACCCATTACAGGACACCTAACTCCGTTGCTGTGGGATAGCTACACCCCACTGATATATCACTGCAGTGGAGGGGGATCAGCCAGGACCCCCACAGCATAGGACCAATACAGACATTGTGTGTTTCTGTAGTAAACACCTAGACATATCGGTGTTTTTTATCAAATACTTTATTACTAAAACAAATATCAGGTGTATTATACCTGATTGTGTACCTATAGGGCATGTCTTAGTGACAATTGTGTATTGCCTTTACTATTTAACCTATTTTAGTTCCGGGACGTAGAAACTACGCCCAGGAACCATGCGCGCTACCGCGCGCTCCTGCGCCCGACCGCGCGCGTACACGCGCGCTCCTGGCCTGCGGTTCGTTAGCCAGGCAATCAGTGAATCGGGCTATGGTGCACGATCACTGATTCCTCTCCCCCGCTAAAAAAGCGACAGCTTCTCTCGGGAGCTGCGCTTTTTCTGGCTGTTGCCTCCCCCATGCGTCTCTCTAAGCGTATGTTACGCTTAGAGTGACGTCATGTAAACAAACTCATGGCCGCCATCTTGTGGCCAAAAAGTAAAACTACAACTAAAAGTAAAAAAATAAATAAAATTCAAACACACATTTACATTATAAATCTCTTGTTTACATCCCACCCTCCCAAAACTACGCAAATAAAATGTTTAATATAAAAAAAAACAAAAAACATTACAATAATAAAAAAATAAAAAAACACATGTAAATATTTACCTAAGGGTCTAAACTTTTTAAATATCAATGTAAAGATGAAATATTTCTATTTTTTTTTTATTTTAAACTTGTAAATAGTGAGATGCAAAACGGAAAAAATGCACCTTTATTTCCAAATAAAATATTGTCGCCATACATTGTGATAGGGACATAATTTTAACGGTGTAATAACCAGGACATACGGGCAAATACAATACGTGAGTTTTAATTATGGAGGCATGTATTATTTTAAAACTATAATGGCTGAAAACTGAGAAATAATGATTTTTTTCTTATTCTTCCTGTTAACCACTTGCCGACCAGGGGATGTTACACTGATCGGTGCTGCGGCGGCTCTCCGGCTGTTCACGGAGACACCCTCCGTGAACTGACATGGAAAGGCCGCTCGATCGAGCGGCCGTTTCCATGGTAACCCGCAGACGACCAGTTTACGCCAATCGGCGTTAGCTGGTCGTCAAGAGGTTAAAATGCATGTACAGTAAAGTGGCTCTTAGCAAAATGTACCCCCCAAAGAAAGCCTAATTGGTGGCGGAAAAAACAAGATATAGATCAGTTCATTGTGATAAGTAGTGATAAAGTTATAGGCTAATCAATGGGAGGTGAACATTGCTCAACTGAAAACGACAGAACACGAATGGGTTAAGTCAAAAACTTCTATTTATAGCAGGTAGGCTACAGTATGAGATTTATCATACACACACTGGATGCACCACTTCTCTAAAGGTGGCCACACATCTGTCAATTTGGAGGCTGATTTATCAATTCAGATAAAAAAAAACAAAAAAAAAAAAAAACGACCATGCCTGATCAAATATTCGACCAATTTCCACCACAGATTAATTATGTATCAATCGGATATCCTGGGAAATCTCGAGCCAACATGCTCAATCTCGGTATCTGTGTCGGTAACAGCATGCTGGAATAGATTAGGAATCGGCCTGTGATTTATGGCAGCCAACATATTTCTCTCTGTTCAAAAGAGATGGAACAGCATCTCGGCAATGCTCTGTGGGTGTGCGGGAACCAACCCCTTGTACCAACAGGGTGAAGATCCATCTTGTTTGAAGATAGGGGTCCGCACCACATCTTATACTTGGATGTGGTGCGGATCATTATCTTTGACCAATACGGATCTTCACCCTGTTGGTACAAGGGGTTGGTTCCCGTACACCCACAGAGGATTGCAGAGGTGCTGTTCCATCTCTCTTGTACAGATTTCTGTCTGATCAGACTCGCTAAGAGAATTAGTGGAAATTAGTAATGTGGTCCTAGAGGGTTTGATTTTACCTAGTCAACTTCTAGGTCAGGGCATACATAACCTAGGAGGGGGAATACTGCATGGAGAACCTTCTTGTTGAAGAAAAAGTCCCGATGAAAAGACATCTACCTGGCAATGCTTCACAAAACTCAAAGGGCTGGAGTGCATGAGGGTATGGCAGACTTGTTCTATTGAAGCTCCTGCATATTCTGACTAACATGTTGATAATGGCCTCATAGCATGTATCTAAAGGAAGATTGCTTCCTGCTGAAAAATAAGCTATACAATTTAATTCTATCTTCTGAGCGAATTTCAGATGCCTGTAATCCTTTATGATATTACCAATTGCCTGACTGTCCAACTGAGCCTCTACCTCGAATACATTTAGCCACAGACCAGGATCAGAGGTTCCTGACTGCATTAGTTGCACATTTGTTTCAGGTGTGCGATTCTGACACTACAGCAGCCAAAGAGACCAGCAGGACTGTAGGGCAATTTACATTGTTTAAAAGGAAATAAATAAGGCAGTAAACAGATCCCTCTTAGTTCAGGTGTGCTTTAAATGTAGAACCTACTTTAGGTATGTACACAGGATCAGGTATGGAGCTTAGCTTGTTTAGGAAGGTACACAGAAACCGGGTCGCCTTGGTGCAAGTGGAATGACCAGAGCATCCTCAGCTTAAATTTTCCTAAACATCCCTGGGATCAGCGAAAAAAGTGGGAAGGAAAAGAGAACCGGTTTCTCCCATGGGAGCACTACAGCATCTGTATCTGTAACTAAAGTCAAACTGTGTAGAGAGAAGAGGTAGCCGGGTGGGGCAATATGAGAGAAAGCAGGGCCAGTGCTTCTGTGCGCAACTCCTTACAGCATAAGAGGCGAGCTGGTGCCAGCCAGGTGCTAACCAAAACTAGCCGGGTGGAGCACCCGCCTAATAGGCGCCCAAGAGGTATCAGCGCAGGAGACTTGGGTGCAGAATACAGCCGGTATATGGCTGATCCTGCTGTTGCACTATTCCCGCTCCAGGCCGCCATGGATGGTGGGGAATGAAATAATTCGACTTGCAGCAATTGCTGGAAGAAGATTTTTTTTGGGGGGATGTGCTGGATTCCTGCTGTCTTCAGAGGTTGGGGAAGCCTCATTGGGACCCTGAGGCTTCCCCCTCCCGAGGTAATATCCCCAAAGGGTTTTTTTTCTTTAAGTTACAGAGTCTTTTTAAAGCGGTATTAAACTTGGACATAATATACAAAAAAAAATGCGTTTTCCTAGTTTTTATATCCCATACAGATATATTTGCTTTTGTGCATAAGTATTAATCATTTACAAATTACAAGTTCCCAAAGTACAGTTTTATTTGCTCTGAAAGCTGCCATTGCATTTTATTCATAACACGTGTATTTATATTGTAATGTACCCAGTAATGATTTCTGAGCATCATCAGTTCTGGACACATTAGAAGACATTTCTGCAGTCAGAAAATGTTTACATTCCTCTCTGCTACATTTAGGTAAACACAAGATAATGTTATCACAAGTTCGGATGCGGATCTCCCAGCAGGGAGCTTGCTATTGAAAAAAAGTAAAGGTGCCCATAGACCTGATAATTATGGGCAGATTCGACTTCAGGGGCCCCTACACCTAACGATTTTCCCGCCAATGTACAGCAGATTCGATCACTGATCGAATCTGCTGTGAAATCGTTGCGCAAATGTTGACAGAACGATCGATTTCCGACCGAAATCAATTGTTCCCGCCCGTGCAGAAGATTTTGCTCGATCACCGGCAGGTCGGGAGTGCGTCGATAGCGGCATTTGAATGTCCGACAATACATTACCTGTTCCGCCTGCGCGTTTCCCCGCTGCTCCTTCTCCGCTGGGCTCAGAGTCAAGCAGGCTTCACTTCTTCCTGTCCCGGCAGGAAGTTTAAACAGTAGAGCGCCCTCTACTGTTTAGACTTCCCCGGACAGGAAGTGAAGCTGGAGCCGAGCGTGGAGAAGAAGACAGCGGAAACCGGGGGACACGAGCCGGACGGATCAGGTAATGTATGCAGGGGGGGGGGGCAGCGGCACAGATTGTGATCGGTTTCATGCCGAAATCGATTCACTATCTGTTTGCAGTAAAGGCAGCCATACGATCCCTCTCTGATCAGATTCGATCAGAGAGGGATCTATCTGTTGGTCGAGCTGATGGCAAATCGACCAGTGTATGGCCACTTAAGAAACAAATTTATCTCTAATCAAATCTGATTAGAGATGCATTTGTTTTTTGTTGATTCTGCCCATACGCTACAAGCCGATTCAGCATGAAATCTTCAGGGAATCGGCCAAGCCCGCACCGCCGCTGCCCCCAATGTATAATGTGCCCCTAGTGTGTGCATTTATACCTCCGCGCGGTGTCCGTAATCCTCCGGGCGACCATCCATACATGTCACCGGCGCATAGCGTCTGATGTCAGACACTGTGCCGACGTCAGACACTATGCGCACAGAAGCCCCAGGTAATTGAAACTTTTTTGTAGGTACTTCAGGTTCCCTTTAACTACTTGCCGACCGCGTCACACCAATGGGCGTGGCCGCGGCGGTAGCCCCAGGACCGCCTAACGCCTATTGCCGTAAAGTCCTGGGGCTCTGTTTTCGCCGCTCGGGAGACTGTTAGACGGCGAAACTGCTGTCTAATTAACATGTACAGCGCTTTGATCTACAGCAGCGCTGTACAGGGGAGAGCCGTGTGACACGACTGTCCCCCTGGGGGAGTAATCCGCTGTGATAGGCGGGGGGAGGGAGGGTAATTTGCATAATAAATAAATAAAAAATTTAAAAAAAGACCGTAAATATTTATTATAAAAAAAACAAACAAACAAACCTGGGGGTGATCAGACTCCACCAACAGAGCGCTCTGTTGGTGGAGGGAAAAGCGGGGGATGGGGGAAATAACTTGCGTGCTGTGTCGTGCGGCCCTGCAGCTTGGCCTTAAAGCTGCAGTGCGCCTATTTCACAAAAAAAGGCCTGGTCATTAGGGGGGGGGGGGGGGGTAAAGCCAGTGGTCCTGAAGAGGTTAAAGAGAGCCGGAGGTGGGCTCATAAAATGGAAAAAAAAAAAAAAAAAGCCGTTCCTGTGGGCTGCACTGGCCCACTTTCACTTTCGTGACTTCTGGGTCACCACGTAGGAATGAGAATGAGAGAGACCGTCTCTCATTCACATCGTACAGGGAGGTGGAGGAGCAGCAGGTGGCATGGCCAGGGAGAGAGAGCTACGCAATGGCAGCTCTGGAAACCCTGTAGGAACGCCCCTAGCAGGCCTTTTGAACAGGGAATCCCTCTTCGCTGTTTACCTGTGAGACACATCTCAGGGGGCCATAGCACAGCGGTGGGGGTGGGGGGCAGAGAGTGGCGGGACACAGACATGTCATGAGGCCCGAGAACATTCCTCTTTTCCCATCTATGCCCCCCCCCCCCCCCCCCCTCCCAAGAACCACCTCGGTTTCTCTTAAAGCACAACTGAAATGAGAAGGTGTATGGGGGCCAACGTATTTATTTCCTTTTAAACAGTGTAAATTGCTTGGCTGTCCTGATGATCCTCTGCTTCTTATGGCCCATACTCACGAGGGACTTTTGTCGCCTCAACACGCGGCGCGCGCGTGTTGCGGCGACAGGTCGCCCCGTGAGTATGGGCCGCGCGCACCCCGAACTGTCACCTGCAACGGGCGCGCACCCCGAACTGTCGCCCGTCGCTGATGTCGCCAGGCGATTGAAAAGTTCAATCGCCTGGCGACAGTTGCCGGCTCAACTCCGCCGCAGCTGTCGCTAGTCCGCGTGAGTACGCGGACTAGCGACAGCAACCTCCATTGAGGTATGAAGAGCTTCCGGCGGAGGGAGGAGGAACGTCGGCGACAGCTTCCGTCATGCGGCTGGTCCCTCTTCCGCGTGTGTACGCGAAGGGACCTGGCGAGGAGCTGTCGCCGGCCTGTCGCCCACACGCTCACGTGTGCTGGCGACAGGCAACATTTGCTGCCCGTGAGTATGGGCCATTATACTTTTAGCCTAAGATCCTGAGGCCCTGAACCCCTTTTCAGCATCTGTAACATTGGTGCGTTGCTGAAAAGCGGACACAACTGTGTTAGTGGGCTCAGGGCCTGACCAAGCATGCAGATCAAGGGCTATGCCTAACGTCTGACTGGATAAACTGCAACTTGTTAGGGGTGTAAGAGTGAGACACTACTGATACATGAAAGTTCAACAGAATGCCAGGCAACTTGTATTGTTTAAAAGGAAATATAATAGCTTCTATAGCCTTCTCACTTCAGGTGTCCTTTAATATGTACAGTAGGCTGTGACAGTGACTAGCATGTAGTGAAAGAGTAATACCTGCTTGCATTAGCATGAACTGCCATGTGATATGAAGAGATGTACATGGGTGCATAGTGTACTTGTCCTACCAACTTGCCTGATGCCCCTACTTATTGCATTGTAAGGATAAAAAAAAAAAAGGTGCTTTAAATTCAACCCAGGCTCTCCTGAAAATTAAACAAAAGCCATAACACTATTTGGCAGAGAAAAACACTGCTGATAACAAAACATGTTGCAATGTTCAAACAGCTATTATTGCTTTGCAGCTGAATGAAGCAGATTTTACATCAGACTGTAATGGCTGCTGTTTACAATTCAGTCTTAAAAATTCAGCCCTTAAACTGAAAATAAAAATATGAGACTAGGAATGTTCTATTTACCATTAGTCCTACATATACAATTAATTATCTCACACGTTTGTTTTCAGTTCAAGTTTCAAAGTACAAAAGCCTGAGCATTAGAGGCAGAACTAAACATAAAAAAACCCCCAAAAAACACAGCAAATCTGGGTGAGAGCCAGGTCTTACGTGGATCATTCTGCTCTGAAGGCACAGGCTTTTCAGGAACAGATGAGCTTGAATATACGGCAGCACCAGGTACTGGTCCAAGAGACGTTTTAGCTAGGGCTGATACAACGCCCAAAGTTGTCGAACCTGTATCTATGTCTCCAGAAGATGGTGAAATAGACTTGCAATGCTGATTCTGGCATGTTGCTCTCACTGGAGAAACTTTATCAATTATAGTCATGTTTAATGCTACAAAATAAAGAGAGACAAAATATTAAAGTCAGTAATAACAGTGACAAAAACTTTAGGCGAAAAAATAAAATGCATACTTGGTAAGGTCTTTAAAAAACCCACAGATTTCAGTAAAAGATAATTTTATTGCTTAAGAAAAATATAAGTACAGTACAATGAAAGAAAATCCATCTGGCAACATACAGGTATGTTAGTGCAGTGTTCCTTCACCTTATCACCTGTACAGCATGCACCCATTAAAGATGGATAATGTTTGTTGAGTACCCCTGTTGTAAGTAACATCAAGTACCCCTTGACACACATTTGATAGGACTACTCCATAATAGTGTATAAATGATTTTCAAATATTTTATCTTTAACTGAAAACACTCATTTAGGCTTATTCACACAAATTATTTCTTGTCAATGTATCTGCCAGCTCAGTGTAATGGACTGACTATGACTGACTAAGTTACCATATAAACTCATTCTGAGTACCTCCAGGGATGTGTACCACGTGTTGAGAACCTGTAGGTGTTTGTGCACATAATGTAGTAGACCGTCATAACATATCGACAGTTCAGCAAAGGTAATCAGAGTACAGTATAATCTTGTTATAGTAAACTGATATAGTAGTACTTTGGATATAATAAACTAAATGTCCAGGTCAAGTGCCATTATAAGTATATGGGAGAAATGCCTGCTATAGTAAGCCCTGATATAACAACTTATAGTGGACCAGTTTTTTGGCCTGTTCCTTTAGGGCTTGTTCACATTACAGGAGCTTTGCTAAGAGCTTTGTGATTTTATAAACTCTTGCCAATGTTATCCTATGTGTGTTCACACTAGAGTGATGAGATTTTGTAAAAATCCCCCATAGCATTGCACAGGGCTGTGGAGTCAGTACAAAATTCTTCTGACTACGACGCCTCAGTTTATGAAACCACAGACTGACTCCAGGTACCCAAAATGCCTCTGACTCCAACTCCTTAGTCTAATACTTACCAGGGCTGTGGATTTTGTTCAACAATTATCTGACTCAGACTCTCGACTCCTCAGTTTATGAAATCACTGACTAAAGGTGCGTACACACATGCGACTATAGTCGTTTGTAACGATCGTTCCCCGATCTTTACCAACGACGATCGTTACAAAAAACGAACCACCGACTATTAAGGTAAACGACGAACGAGCCAAATCTCTACAAAAGAAAGTTCTGTCTCGGCGGATTTTAACCAACGACGATCGTTTGCAAAAGTAGTACATCGTTGGAAACGGTCGTTCGTACTAGGCTTGACATGCGCATTTCACTATTTCTCTGCGAAACTTCTCATTTTTATGCGCAGGCGCAATAGATGCTTTACGTGATGTAACGGTCGTTCTAACGATCAGATCGTTACACACCTTTTAAAACTATCTTTACTTAGGTCGTTCTTTCATCAATTAAAAGTTCGTTCGTCGTTCTCAACGAACGATCGTTGTCGCATGTGTGTACGTAGCATAACTCCGACTCAGGTACCCAAAATTGCTCCGACTCCAACTCCACCGCCCTGGCATTGCATTAGCATGGGCTTTTAAGATCTTTAGCGTTTAAAAAGCTCTCGTAGTGTGAATCAGCCCTTATTCTGTATCAAGCTATAGTGGACAATGGGTCGTAAACCCATAGGCTGTTGGCAGATGTGCTGGTAGCAAATTGTAGCCTGCTTTCTATTTGCACACTACTCTGGGCTTGCATGGATTGCCTCAAAAGCACTGGCCGATGCATGAGCTGCATCTACTAGTGAGAACTAGGATTCCAGTGTAAGCTGCTGCTTAATTACTGAGGGAATGGCCTTTAGTCTGTGACTTGCTTGTGCATGGCTGCAATATCATCCTGGCTGCACAGGAATGTGGATATAGAGGAGCACACTATCAGTACTGTATCTGCGCTAACCTATGCTTTTAGTACAAGCTGTTGCATCATTGCATGCAAATCCCTGCATATTGATAACTGTGCATATTCATGTAGCTTGTATGCTGCCTGTGCTCACTTGCTGATGCAGTGAAAAGAAAAAAAGACTCCCAATTATTGCCCAAATTAAAATACTAAAGGTATACTTTATGCTAGGTACACACTGATATTTTCTGTCAGATCGATTATTTCCACCATGTCCGATCTGTTTTCCGATCGATTTTCGAGCGGTTTCCGTTCACTTAAATAGGAAATCAGATCGGACATGTTGGAAATAATCGATCTGACAGTAAATCTGCCAGAAAATCTCATATTGTGTACCTAGCATCATGTGCTTGAGTAGGGCGATGGAGGACACCTGCGCTGACTAGATTTTCAAATGACAAAAACGATCCATCGTTCTAGGCAACGAAAGTCTATTGTGTGCACAAAGCTTAAAAACTTGTTCAAGACAAAAGAAAAAAAAACAAAAAGATACAAAAAAATTACAATTATTGCTGAAAATTCCATACAGTGACACCTCATGGCATGACTGTAGGTAGCACACACAGCCATAAACTTACAGGATCACAGGACAATTAAATAAATATACTGCTTACTAGACACCCAGCACACAACTCAGAATAGCTAAAAGGGAAGACAATCTACAAACTGGCCAATAATTTAACCCAGCGCTGCCAGGGCATTTCTGTTATTGTTATAATTACTATTGTACATCACGCACAAGAGAATGTGTTTCTGCTTTAAGAGCTATTTCCAAACATCTGACTACACAATATTTCTTTGGATGCCTGAAGGCAAGGACAACAGACAAGCTCCACTGTAGCAGGAAAAGGATTGTGCAGGGGTCAAATACACTCAAGGGTCGGCAGATGCAATTAACATACAATACTTCTCACACCATGTGAATACGTGAGTAGATATAAACTAACCAAGCCAAGCTGAACATTTTATACATATACCAGAATTTACTTCAACTTCAAATGTCCCATTTCTATGCTCTGTGGAATGCAGCCCTATACTAATGTAAATACCAACTGATTACCTTACCTCTATTCAAAGATCACATGGTAGTAAGATAACAGTTACAGGAAGAGACCCCATTGATAACAGGGTATACATTCAAAATGACTACATTGCCTTCATGACTGTCAATCATTCACTGTCATACATATGTTCCAGGCTTCAGAGAATAAATCTTAAGCAGCCCATACACTCAGCCGATTTTCTGGCCGACCGATCGATCCCGATCGATCGATCGATTGCAAATCGGTTGGCCAATCGACCGATCGATGGCCGATTTCGATCGATTTCGATGGATTTCCATCGAACTTGCAGGGTGGAAAATTTAGGTCGATCTGAAGAGATTGCTTATCAGTTTGCATTGGCCTTAATGGAAATCTGATGGCAAAAAAATGCCATCAGATCGAATTTCAATAGATTTCAAACTGAAATCTGTTGGAATTCTATCCTGGTAAAAAATGTTCTAAAAACGCATCAGATAGACCATCAGATGCATTTCTTATCTATCTGCTGCCAATCTGACGAGTGTATGGGCACCTTAAGTCAGCATTTCAAACCATTTCTGCAGAAGGATTGAGTATTATTCAAAAGCCTGCAAACACACAGATGAAAGCACTCCTACACCATCTAAATTGGGCTACAGCCTTGGAAACTACTGGCAACAGCTTCTCACCAATGTGTCTCTCCAGAACCCTCAGCATACACTGACAAAATAGGGGAAAAATTGCCTTGTATTTACCAAAGATCTTCATTTGTGGGGCAATTCCCACACCTGCATTACTGGAAAGCTTAAAGGACAACTGAAGCGAGAGGGATATGGAGGCTGGCATATTTATATCCCTTTAAAGCATACATGTCAAACTCTGGTCTGTGGGTCGAATCTGGCCCTCAGAGACATTAAATTTGGCCCTCAAATGGTTTTCCCACTTTGCATTATGTATGGCCCACTTTAGACCACCACGGGAGCAATATTGGAGGTGAAGCCCTAAATCAGTGAAGGAAAGGTGCGCTAGACGCTAGGAAACTGTATGAGGGAGGGGAGGGGGGGCCACAAGACACCAGGGAACTGTATAAGGGAGAGAGGGGGGCCACTAGACACCAGGGAACTGTAAAGGGAAGGGAGGGGGCACTAGCCACCAGGGAACTGTATAGTGGAGAGGGGGGCCACTAGAAACCAGGGAACTACATAAGGGAGGGAGTTGGCCACTAGACATGGAAGTTGGCCCACAAATTGGTGCCAATGTTTAATTTCGGCCCACTTTGAATTTGAGTGACACACCTGCTTTACAGGGACCCTGAGCAGTAACGAAAAAAGGAAATCCAGACTTACCTGGGGCTTCCTCCAGCCTCCATGTAGCCAGCGAGCTCAACCGGCAGCCTCATCTTCCCTCCCATGGTCCCGCTGCTGACTCCAGTAAGCTGGCAACATTCGGCTGAAGACACACGTGCGTGTCATTACATCGGTCGCCGTAAGAGTCCTGCTCATGCAGAGTTCTAAGACTGAACTGTGCATGAGCCAGTATTGGGACTACAGGAAGGAAGAGGAGGGCACCGGGGGGGGGGGACCTCACAGGTTACGGGGGGGCTGGAGGAAGCCCTAGGTAAGTCCGAATTTCCTTTTTCGTTACTGCTCAGGGTCCCTTTAAGCAAAACCAGTTGCCTGGCAGTCCTGCTGATCTTCTGCTTCTAATACTTTTATCCATAGACCAACAAGCATTTGCAGATCAGGCGTTTCTGACATTATTGCCATATCTGACTGGATTAGCTGCATGCATGTTTTAGGTGTGTGATTCAGACTCTACTGCAGCCAAATAGATCAGTGAAGCTGCCAGGCAACTGAAATATGGCAGCCTTCATATCGCTCTCACTTCAGTTGTCCTTTAATAAGGACAACTGAAAGATCTACCACAGTGTTCTCCCTGGGGCCCAATTAGGTGGGCGGGCCGCCCAGCTGTTTCCAAACCCTGCCCAGCTGTTGTCATTCATCCATCTTGCTAGAAAAAAACCCAGGCAGAAGCGCTCCAATGCCTGCTAACAATCAACGCCCAGTTCTCGCACAATAGGGAGAGCTGACGCTGTACACTGCAGGAGCGCTCCTCTGCCTGTCATCTCACGCTTCCTGGTGGAGCAGGGATTGGCTGGGCGGGTTGTAAGGGGCGGCACCATACACTTCATCTAGCAGCTAGAAACTTCTGCTTCGTCTCTCCCTCCCGCCCTCCAATGAATAACAGGCTTTATTTTATGCTGGCAGCTCTCTCTGGCCAATGGAAAGAGGCAGCCAAGCAAGCACGCCCACACATCTTTTATCAGCAGCCTGCGATAGTTGAGAGAGGAGACCATGTGAGTTCGGCAACCAGGGACAGTCACAAACGGCTCATTCATTCTCCATCCCCCCCAGACAGCAGATAACAACCATGCAGGTGTATTTAGATAAGGAGCTGCTGGTCTAATCCAGCTACTGAGAGCAGGAGGTAATATAACTTCACAGCTCAGTTTGTTTTTGTTTTGTTTACGTTCATGGGGCAGAGGAGAGAGCAGTACACTGCATGTACAGTGTCAGTGTTTCTGAGGCAGCCTCCTGTGCACTCATCTCTCCTCTGCTCCTCTGAGTCCCAAACAGAAAGTTAATGCTATCCACTCCTGCTGTGTCTGTATCTTCCCCCAGCTTACATCCTGTTTGAAGTGCTCCACCTCCCCATTCAACAATCACACTGCAGGAACAAAGTGGACCTGAACTCTTGCACAGAAGGGAAACATGGTGAAATGTACCCTGTATATATTTAGAGTCTAGCCTGTCTAATTACTCCTCTTGCCTAATCACAATTTGTAATTTTATTTCTCCACGGTGTCACCTGACTGCCATGGCACAGGAGGTTAACAATATGTCTGCTTCCTTGAAAACAGGAAGTAGAAACAGTGCAGATTTATTGTAGAATTTGTACCGGCTGTAGCAATGAAATGTTTCTCTTTAAAGTTGATTATGTTGTTGCTTATCTTTTAGAGGAGAGGGGAAGTTTTGAGTCTGCTTTAAAGGAACCTGAGCACCATAATCTGAAACCATTTCTCCCCAATGCTAGGTACACACAATGCAATTTCCTGACAGATTTACTGTCAGGTGGACTATTTGCAACATGTCCGAACTGATTTCTGATCAAATCTCCGCTCGATTTCCTATAGAAGTGAACAGAAAATCGATTGAAAATCAGATTGAACATGTTGGAAATGGTCAATCTGACAGTAAATCTGTCTGAAAATTGCATTGTGTGTACCTAGCAGGGACATCGGCTTATCTCCTCCTCCTATGCTGTAAGTAGAGTTGCACTGGTCCTGCACTTCCCTGTCGCACCCCTCCCGGCTACTTTTTCATGCCACCCGGCTGGAAAAAAATCCTGGGGAGAACACTGTACTAGTATACTTGCACCATATATTAACCTCTTGGAAGTCCGGAAGACAATCCTACTAGATTTAATATCAACAATCCCAGACAAAAGTAATTTACGTAAACTGTACAATGCAGAAGATCAGGATTAGGGCTCTATGCCTAAAGCTAGGTCTACACGCTCCGATGTGTCTTATCGATAAGATCCGACAGGTCCGATAAGCACATCAGAGTCCCTCGCCAACTCCCCCAGGTTCAGCTGCAATCAGCCATGGTAACTTGCTCAGTCGCGTCAGTCTGGGTCTTCTGCGCGGACCTCCCGCACATGCGCAGAGGACCCCGACTGACGCGACTAAGCCAATTACCGGTGCGGATTGCGGCTGAACAGCAGACAGCGGGAGGATAGCGAGGGACTCAGACATGCTTATGGGGCGGAAGGAAGCCCGGCTAAGTATAAAACCTTTTAATTATCCCATCTCTGATTTACTTCAAAGCGAAATGAGCAACATTTTATTTTTAATGAATCTCACCATAAGGGAGGTTCATAAATTAGCGTGCTGTTGGAAGGCCTGGGGATGGGGTGAGAGGAATTACCTATGAGGGGGCTGCTCCTGTGGCCTCTAATGCCGCAGTTTTAGGCCTCTTTCAGATGGGCAGCTGACACCACCAGCCGAGCACTTGCGACCACTTGGTACCGATGCTGGACAGTAGGGCTGCACGATTTTAGGGAAAAATTGAAAATTCGATTTTTCTCTCAGAAATTGCAATTTCGATTTTTTCACGATTTTTTTCAAAACAAGCTTTAGCACTAAATTCACAATGTACAGTAACATTTACAAACATACACTGACAGAAAATGAAATCATATTATCAAACTGAGTAGTATGATGTCATTTTCTGTCATGTTTGTAAATGTTATTTGCATTCATGCGCAGAGTCATTTAATACTGGGGTGCTCTGCTCATGGCAGGACTATGACCCCCTACAGTACCCACACACCATCCAATCTCAGCCAAGCTACCAGGGCTGGGGTGCTCTGCTCATGGGAGGACTATGACCCCCTACAGTACCCACACACCATCCAATCTCAGCCAGGCTACCAGGGCTGGGGTGCTCTGCTCATGGGAGGACTATAACCCCCTACAGTACCCACACACCATCCAATCTCAGCCAGGCTACCAGGGCTGGGGTGCTCTGCTCATGGCAGGACTATGACCCCCTACAGTACCCACACACAGTCCGATCTCAGCCAAGCTACCAGGGCTGGGGTGCTCTGCTCATGGCAAAACTATCACCCCCTACCGTACCCACACACCATCCAATCTCAGCCAAGCTACCAGGGCTGGGGTGCTCTGCTCATGGGAGGACTATGACCCCCTACAGTACCCACACACCATCCAATCTCAGCCAGGCTACCAGGGCTGGGGTGCTCTGCTCATGGGAGGACTATGACCCCCTACAGTACCCACACACCATCCAATCTCAGCCAGGCTACCAGGGCTGGGGTGCTCTGCTCATGGCAGGACTATGACCCCCTACAGTACCCACACACCATCCAATCTCAGCCAAGCTACCAGGGCTGGGGTGCTCTGCTCATGGGAGGACTTTCCAGGACACACACCAATCTCAGCCAGGCTAGAGGGGCCTCTGAACATGGCAGTACTTTGTGTGAGATACACAGTGATAAGAGCCATACATATGATAGCAGTACTGTCGACCCCGGCCTCCCCGATCAGTGCATGCAGGTGGGCGGGTATACAGGCCACACACAGCGCTCCCCTCCCCGATCAGTGCATGCAGGTGAGCAGGGAGGGTATACAGGCCACACACAGCACTCCCCTCCTCCCTCGCACTAGGCCCTCATCTCGCCCTGGCCTGCTGTACGGCATTGGCCTGCTCCTCCCGCCTCGGTTCAGCATAGGCCTCGTCCTGATCGGCCCTCCACCTCCTCGTCCCCCTCCTCCGCCCGCCATGCGGCCGGGTCCCCCCCCAGGCTCCTCCTCGGCCGCCCCCGACGGCTTCTGGCTGCGGTTCAGCTTGTTGATGTAGTCCAGAGACATGTCCATTTTGTCCCCCATGCTGCCGGCTGCTGTGCGGCGATAGCGTGTCCCGAGCGCGGCTTCCGCTCCAACAATACAACGGCCACCACACAGCCGCGCTTATAAAGCTCTGCCATACCATCTCTATCTAGCTATTGGTGGCGCTGTGTGCTGCTCTCCCGCTGCTGCCCGGCTCATTAACAATAAGAAATATGCACTGTCTTCTGCAACTGACGGCGCGGCGGTAAGCGGAACAATGCGACCAAGCACGGCGGGCGCTGACAAAACCGCAGCTACTGACGACCTGTAGATCGTCTGCACGCAAATCGCGGTTTTGGTTTAAAACCGCAAAACCATGCAGCCCTACTGGACAGGCACGCCTCCCACCAATGGAATCACATCTTTGCGCAGCTGCGCTCAGACTTAACATGTCACATTCCCCTGCTGCCCAGTAACACTACCGTGCGACAATACATGACACACATGGTATTACAACCGTTGCAATTCAGCTGCATTTAAATTGCCCAAATTGCACATGCGGCTGGCAGACAGGATGCTGAACTGCTCGGCTCGTCTGAAAGAGGCCACCTGTCCTTGGATGCAAGCAGTGATGAGCAACGGATTTCATCCAGATAATTAATGCAGCTGAGCAGGTGGGTGGTGGGGTTTAACTAACCCAGCAGCCTTCTTTCATTCGTCCCATGGCGCCTCCCACGCTGCATTCCAAGCCGTGTCACGTGACTATAAACACTTCCTCCTTCAACCCAGAATAAGAAAGTGTTTGAAGTCCCGTGACCGCCGACTGGAGTGCAGGGTGGGAGGCGCCGTGGGACGGATGAAAGAAAAAGGCTGCTGGGTACGTTTAACACCACCCCAGCTGCATTAATTATCCGGTTGAAATCAGAATGAAACTCATTCGAATTTAATCCGTTGCTCATGCCTGGATGGGAGTGCACGCCTGTCAAAGCTGGGAGCTGCAGCATGAGCAAAGGAGAGGGCGACAACTGTCAACTGTGAAGACTTAAAGCGGACATGATAGAGATCTATCTATCTATATATATATATATCTCTGATCCTCCGTTCCCCTGCCACAGCTCACTTTTGTTCACACTGACTTCTAGTTCGACATCTACTGCGCCTGCGTGGCTCTGGCCGCGCAAATCCTTGTACGCCAAAAGCGTCCTGTGCAGGCGCAGTATGATGCTCCTGGCGACGGGAGTGCGAGCGAGGACACGTGCGGCCAGGGTGAAAGTGAGCCACCGCGGCTTTTGTTTACCATTTCAAATTCCTTTCACTCTAAACTGACAGCAAGTCTGCTGAAAACCAACAGCAGAGTGAGCCATGAGGGGAGAGGGAATTCCCTCACAGTGCATCTGTTAACCCTGTGTGTGAGAGAAAGACCGGTGTCTCTGACTGAAGTGTCTGAAGAGAGCAGAGGAAATGTAACTTGTGACACCACAGCTTTTCATACTTTTTTTGCTTTCAGAGAAAATACTCTGTAGTCTGATTTGCAAAAAAACAACACTGGCTGTGCATTGAAGTAGACACCCCTTTTGAGAATGATTTGTTCCAATAGCGCTAAATCCTACACACAATGAATTAAAGCTTTTGCCTCTGATATTGAACATGAAAAGTAGGAAAATGGGTTATTTTCTGTTAGCCGGGCGCATCCACTAGGTGGCGATAAAACTCCACCAGAGTTAAATCTTTTCCAACTATCCACGGCAGCCTGGAGGGGGAATAGTAACGGAGCAGTGCTTTTCAGCGCAGCTAGATTTGGGCGCAGCCAGCGCTGCCATAGACTGTTATGGGAATCAGTCTATAGTGGCGCTCGGTGAGTAACGTCGGCTCCGTCAGAAGACAGAGCCGAAGTTGCTTAAAAAACACAATAATTCGGCCTCCAGCAAACGATGGAAGCCGAATTATTTCATTCCCCCACTATCCATGGCGGCCTGGAAGGGGAATAGTAATTAAATCGGCCCGGACTTGTGCAGAAGCAGGATCAGCCATATAGCGCTGTATCCTGCGCCCAAGTCTACTGGCGCCGATTTCAAATGTACTCGAATAGTAATTAACGCCACCTAGTGGTTGCACCCGACTAACAGAATAGTACCGGAAAATGTTTACACAGCTACTTAGACATTATTTGTACATTATCATTTTAGAACACTTTGATAGTGTTCCTTTAATTTAAAAAAAAAAAAATACCTGAAGCAGAGCAAACAAATTAGACCACACACAGTAGTATGTTAGTTTACTGTAAAACACCTTGCAAGAGGAGGGTAAAAAACATGTATAGCTCAGGAAAGGTGTTTTAAAAGGTATATTAACATATCACTACATATGCCATCACAGTTAGTGGTTCTGGAGCATCATGAGTTATTTGCATACACTTTTCGGTTTCAATAGTTTTTTATTAAGGATTTTTAAAGTAAATACAGTCACAGTAATGTTGCATACACTTTTCATTCTCCATGCAGTCTCCATTTCTGAGCACGGCTACTGCTGTCTAATCCAATAGGAATGTCATTGTTCTTTAGCACCCAGAGAAGGCAGATCAAGTACAAGACAGTCCCATATCCTAGGAAACCCCGACAGCACATGGCCCCATCCATATTCTCATCCACTGAGCGCCGAAAGGAATTTCATTGCTAGTTATGAGTAAAAAGAGCCCAATCACCAGCAAGGACAGCACATGGCTGTGCTCTCTCTCCTCATACATTCTGTGCCTCAGTGGTCAGGAGGGCTGCATTCTTAATGAATGAACCATCATTGTTCCCTAGCAGCATCAGTGGAGACAGCCCAGCCTCCAGCAGACTCTACTAATCGCACGCCGATCATTGCTGGGTGACAGAAAGGCTGCACATTGCTTGATGCACCTTCCTTCCTGGCTGGTCACCTGGGATCACCCCGCTGTGTTAATGAGCCGGGCACTCCCCATTCCTGGCTGGGGATCGGCCAATGTACTGTGAATAATGAGTGGGGTGTAGGGAAAGGGGAGACCCGCCGCTTCCATACATCACGTCCCCTCGCCGGGTATGGCCAGCACAGGGGGTGGGGGCTGAGGACACAGAGGTCGCATCCCACAGGACGGTAGGGGTTCCATTGAATCGGGCCCCGCTCGCCCAGCCGGCATACAGAGCTATACTCAGGCCTGAAAAGCCGGCAGAGGCCTCGCCGCACTACCCGGCCTCCCCTCAGCTGCCCATCTGCCCGGCCTCCTCCGCACACACCACCCACCTCAACGTGCTGGTCCGAATTATCGCCGCGAGGAGTCCCCGGCTGCCTCCATCGCTCTCCTCTCGTTGCCGGGCGGTGCGTGTGGAACAATGACGTTCTCCGCTCACTGCCTACATCCGGGTAACCACACCGGCTGGGCGGACACTTCCAGGGGTGGGGCTACGGGAGACGTCACATGGCCTCCAGTGAGCGGTCACGATCCTGAAAGGAAAGGGAAACCGTGTGTGCAAGGCGGTACTAGAGGATTGCGCCTTCACCTCATGTTCACTGCGTGCAATTCCTGCTGCTGCTGGGAGCACACACGTGCATGGGGTCATTGCTGCAGATCCTAGCTCCAAACATGGAAGATCCTTCCCTTGAAGACAATTCAAACACCCCTGTCCTGCTTTAATTCATAATTTGTCATTCTTTCAAAACTGGTGTAGATTTTCCGTGTAAAAATATATGTACATGCACAGTGCTTATGTACATGCACAGTGCTGCACATAATTATTCATACCCCTGGACAACATTTGACTTAAATTTTTACAAAATTTGACTTTGTCTGAAAATCTTAAAATACATGTTAACATATACAAAATAAAAGCAAGACGTTTTAAATTAGGATGATACCATTTATTGGCTAACTAAAAAGAAAAAGCAAGCTTTCGGCCTTGCAGCCTTCATCAGGCACATCATAAGTACCTTTCTTCCAGAGTTAAATGAGCCATAAATTACTTTTCTGCTATGTTGCTGTCACTTACAGTAAGTAGTAGAAATCTGACATTACTGACAGATTTTGGACTAGCCCATTTTCTCATAGGGGGTTCTTAGGGTTTTCTTTATTCTTAAAAGCACTTAGTGAATGGCAGTTGCTCCGTCCAACTGCCAAAAAAGTGTACGATGAGCAGGGAGACTGTCCAGCATTGTATAAATCTTTTTCAGGGAATGTCTTTATAAAGAATAAAGGCCATGCTGAGAATCCCCCATGAAGAGATGGACTAACCCAAAACCTGTCGGTAATGTCAGATTTCTACTACCTACTGTAAGGCTATTTGTACACCAAGACGTTGCGTTAGGTGCTACGTTAAGGTCGCATAACGTGCACCTAACACAACGTATGGTGCTGCAAGTGAGGACGGTAGAGTGAGCCGCGTTAGGCGGCTCGATTCCTATAATGTCTCCCAGAGTGGCGCTGATTGGCCAGCGGGACCACGTGATGCGGAGCGAGACACTCCGCATCACATGGTCCCGCCGGCCAATCAGCGGCCGCCAGTGCAGTGAATATTAAGTAGCGCTATAATATCAGGACTTCAGCTTTGTTGCTTCCCATTTTTTGGCCATTCAGGAGTAGAGATGGGAAGTTCGGATCTTTTCAATGATCCGGATGATTCGAATCGGATCATTGAAATGATCCGAATCTTTGATCCGAATCTCGGATCATTTTACAAGGGAAGCATTCGGGGGTGAAATGACTAGCAGGACAGGAGAAGGAGAGGGGGGTGGACACACAGAGAAGGGGAGAAGATGGACAGAGGGCAGGGAGTGGACAGAGAAGATAGCAGGGACGAGCAGAGAGCAGAAATGTTTGTTTGCACACAATACCCACATGCTGCAATCATATGCTTTACATATATTTCACCTACATGTTCATCTGTATACCTTGAATGGAAACATCGCACAGTGAAAGAAAGCATTCCCCAATGCATTCCCAGAAGATAAGTGCAGCTGTTTAGAGCGAGTGCAGGAGGATCAGATTGCCCGGCAATCACAGTGCCTGCAAAGTTACTGAGCTGTGCTGAGCCAAAAGTCACTGTGTACAACTTTAGAACAGACAGCCTATAATGAGCAGCACATTTCAGCCAGTATGTGTGCTCTACACATATCTGGCAGTGGCACCCATGTCCCCTCTACCTGTCCCTGCAAGGCTGCCTCCCCTGAGTCCCCTCCAACAGAGCGATCCATCTCTGCTCTGCTTCCAGGACCCCGCTGCCAGCTGAGAGGGGGCGTGTCGCTCCTGGCCCCACCCCTTTTTGCGATCCGAATCACTCATTTTGATGATTCGGATGTTCGACTCACAAAATAGATTCGGATCAAAGATCCGAATCGTTCATGATCCGGACAACACTATTAAGGAGGACTGCAGCCTCCCTTGGGGTATCTGGTGGGGTGTAGGGTGGTCTTGTTCTTAGGTTTTTAGATATGACACGTTTGTAGAGATATTTATGCCTTTTGCTGAAAAATAAAACGTTTTTTGTATGCACCCAAGAGCCAATCTTTTTCTTTGTGTATATAATTGGTCTATTTTTGTTGGCATGGTGCATACTTTAAACAGTAAGGGCCCGTTTCCACTCTCGCGGAAACGGCCGCGAATCCGCAGAGTTTCCCCGCAGGCAAATCGCGCGGGGAAACTCTGCCATAGGGGACAACGGCGCCGCCGGCCGAATCGCTTGCAGTAGCGATTCGGCCGGAAACCCCCACAGAATTCGCGGCGGAGGCTGCGATTCCCATAGCCGTGCATGGCACGGCTGATGGGAATCGCCTGCGATCCCGCCCACCCGCTCAGTGCCGGCGTGCGTCTACGAGACGCACGCCGCACTAGTGGAAACGAGCCCTGAATGTTGATGCTAAGTATATTGAGGTAGTGTTCACCTTAGTTGAATATTCCGCCCCATGACGCTCCTTTTTTCAGTGGTGCTACAGAATATTAAGTAGCCATGTGCGCGGCTACTGTAGCTGGCTCTCCCCACCTCCTCTCCGCCCCCCACTGC
Organism: Hyperolius riggenbachi; assembly: GCF_040937935.1. Classification (NCBI taxonomy): domain Eukaryota; kingdom Metazoa; phylum Chordata; class Amphibia; order Anura; family Hyperoliidae; genus Hyperolius; species Hyperolius riggenbachi. Next base: position 116,979,575 of record NC_090652.1, read on the forward strand.
GCATGTGCAAACAGTCTAACGCGGCTATAGTCGCTGTAACGCTGTAGCATGCTGCACTTTCCGGAGAACGTGCAGCGTTACATGTAACGCAACGTGGGCTGTGTGAACAGCCCACTTGTGTTACATTGCTGTGCGTTGGGGGAGCGTTACAGGCGCACTAACGTGCGCCTGTAACGTCTTAGTGTGTAAGCAGCCTAAGTGACAGCAATATAGGAGAAGTAAAGTATGGCTCATTTTACTCTGGAAGAAATGTACTTCTTATTTGTATGTGTTTTAAATTTTAAGATTTTCGCAATAGTTATTTAACCATTTATGCCATGCGGAAGTGGGCTTCACGTCCGCAGCTGCTAGAGCCACAGGGATGCGATAGTCACGTCCCTGCAGCTTGGGGGGCTGTGCGGGCGATCCTGTGGGCAGATGCCCGCAATCGCGATGTTTCCGAATGTAGAGGGGATTGGGTGCAGGGGACAAAAGTCCCCTGTGCCAATCCGAGCATGTCCGCCGAGAATAAACACTGTTTTTGTTCAACAACAGTGTTTATTCTTAAATAGAGCCACCGCGCTTCCTTCCGCCGCCCGATCGTTAGATTTATGAACTTTGTTCCCATTCATTAATTTTCCCGCAGCCCATCCGTGTTGCAAGCTTCCATTGAAACCTGCCTCAATTCCCTAGTAACAATGTAGCAACGCATTGTTTCCTATGTAGCGTACTTGTACGCTACATAGTATTTTGCTCAGTGGAGACATCTTGTGGCCAAATAGTAAAATTACATCTACAGACATTAGGGAATAAAAAAATATGTATGTATGTCAAGAGGACAATATTATTATACATTTATGGGCTAAAAATTAGTGATGGATGTAAAACTGACAAAAATGCACCTTTATTTCCAAATAAATTATTGTCACCATACATTATACTAGGGATATCATTTTAACGTTGCAATAACCAGGACAAATGGGCAAATAAAATGTGTGGATTTTAATTACGGTAGCATGTATTATTTTAAAACTATGATGGCCGAAAAATATTGATATTTTTTTCCATATTATTCCTGTCAAAATGCATTTAGAATAAAATAATTCTTAAAGGGACACTTAAGTCTGTGTAAAAAAAAAAGTTTTACTCACCTGGGGCTTCCAGCAGCCCCCTGCAGCTGTCCGGTGCCCACATAGACTCCATCAGATGCTCCTGGCCCTGCCGGCAGCCACTTCCGGTTTCGGCGACAGGAGCCGACAGGCTGGGAACGCGAGTGATTCTTCGCATTCCCGGCCACAATAGCGCCCTCTGTGCTGCTATAGCATATATCATATAGCAGCATAGAGTGGGCACCGGACAGCTGCAGGGGGCTGCTGGAAGCCCCAGGTGAGTAAAACTCATTTTTTTACACAGACTTAAGTGTCCCTTTAACATAATGTACCATCCAAATAAGGCCTAATCGGTGGTGGAAAAAACAAGGTATAGATCATTTCTTTGTTATAAGTAGTGATAAAGTCATTGGAGAATGAAAGGGAAGAGCACTGAAAGCGGAAAATTCCTCTCGTCCATAAGGTGAAAAATACCCGCAGGCTGAAATGGTTATTGTTATTTTTAATCAACCAGCAAGTATTTATTTGATGGGAAATGACAGAGGTGTCTCGCAAAAGATAATAGACGATGTACAAGAGGAATTATTGTGGGCAAAAAAAATCTCAGCTTTTATTTACATTTGAGCAAAAAGTGTCCAGTCCAAAATTGTTCATACCCTTCTCGATAACCAATAGAAAAGCCTTTATTGGCTATTACAGCAATCAATCGCTTCCTAGAATTGCAGACCAGGTTTTTGCATGTCTCCACAGGTATTTTTGCCCATTCATATTTAACAGTGAGCTTCAAATCTTTCAGGTTGGAGGGTCTTCTTGCCATCACCCTGATCTTGAGCTCTCTCCAAAGATTCTCAATTGGATTCAAGTCAGGACTCTGGCAGTAAAAATGCCACCATGTGATAAATGTCAGAATGTAAATCAGGAAAAATTTCACAACAGGCAAACATTGACTAAATTATTTATAAATAATTATTGTAAAAATTAAGCACTTTTTTTTCCTGTTTAACTGAATTATGTGGCCAGTTACTTATCTGAAACTTTCAGCCCCCTGAAGTCCTGGCCCCCTGCTGTCATTCCGTGCTGCTCTTCTCCACTGTCCACTCTAAAAGCTGGATGACTTAGTCAGTCACTGGCCACTGTGCATGCACAGTGCCGGCCGTGCACCTTCTAGATTGCGATTCCATGCCGGGAGCGTTCTGCGCAGTAACACTTCTTACTTGGGGCCCGAGCCCACTAACACAGTTGTGTCTGCATCTCTCTGCTTTTTGGCATCTGTTACATTGATGTGTTGCTGAAAAGTGGACACTACTGTGTTAGTGGGCTCAGGCCCTTACTGTGCAAGTGCAGAACACCCTTGGGCTACGGGAGAGCAATGGAGGAGGTGTCCAGCATGGGGTTGCATATGCAGCGCTCGAAGAGGGACAGCAGAGGAACGAAGCGGTGCGGAATGACAGTGAGGAACCAGGAGGACTTCAAGGGGCTGGAAGAAGCCCTGGGTAAGTAACTGGCCACATTACATTTCACTTAGAATTTCCTTTAATAACTAATGGGATATGAATAGTGAAATCATGCCATTTGTTCATTAATTCTTTGTGGCATGTGTGACCAGTAGAGATGGTCAACGAGTTACCTATAATCCTAGCTTTAATGCAAATTGTATACAATGAACAGAGGCGCCAAAAGTATAAGATTAGATTAAATGAGCTTAAAAACCAATTTAAATGGCAAAATTGAAGGAGGAAGTGGTGGTCTTACCTCCCTCAAGCAGACACGACAACGACTGCGATTCAGACAGTCAAACACATTTATTAGGAACTCCAAAAAGAAATGCAACGCATTTCACAGGTTCAACCCCGCTTCATCAGGCAATATAGGGAGGAGTATCAAACAATCTGCACAAGGATTCAAGCTAAGCGCCTCTGTAATGCAAATTGTAGGCAACGTGCATTTGGGCTGATCCAATGCACTTCCTGTTTATCATTCCCTGAATCGGGGAAGAAAAATACTGAATGAAGCCCATGGTGGGCCAGTCAGATTTCGGGTTCATTGATTATCACATGGAGGGTCACAGGGTTTGGCTGGACTGACCACCTAAAGGGACGGATAGCCACTGGCCACACTGATTTTTATTTTGGACTTAAAGGGATCCTTAATCCAAAAACAAAAAAGTTTTACTCACCTGGGGCTTCTACCAGCCCCCAGCAGCTGTCCCGTGCTCTCGCAGTCACGATCGGATCCTCCTGTCCCCCACCGCCAGCTACCTTCATTTTTGGGTAACAGGCTTACTGCGCCTGCGCAGGCCTGGCCACGCATCTTCTTTTACATATTCCCGTCCGCAAAAGTGCCCTGCGAAGGACGATATTGCGGAAGGGAACCCGTAGAAAACTACACGTGGCCAGGCCTTTCGGCAAAGTAAAAGCAGCTGGCAGCGGGGGACAGGAGGATCCATGAGTGACTGCAAAGGCATGGGACAGCTGCAAGGGGCTAGTAGAAGCCCCAGTTGAGGTCGGGGGGGTGGGGGGGAGGGGCTTAAGTGTCTCTATAAATGCTTTCAGGGATGGAGATGTCCTGACTAAGTTCCAAGGTGTAGGGACAGCAAGACAAAAGACTCTGGCTCCAAAGGTTTTAAAGGGAACCTAAACTGAGAAGGATATGAAATTTCCTTTTAAAGTAATACCAGTTGCCGGACTCTCCTGCTGATCCTGTGTCTCTAATACTTTTAGCCACAGCCCCTCAACAAGCATGCAGATCAGGTGCTCTGACTGAAGTCAGACTAGATTAGCTGCATGCTGGTTTCAGGTGTGGGATTCAGCCACTACTGCAGCCAAAGAGATCAGCAGGACTGACAAGCAACTGGTATTATTTAAAAGGAAACATCCATATCCCTCTCAGTTAAGTTTTCCTTTAAAGGGGAACTGAAGTAAGAGGTATACGGAGGCTGCCATATGTATTTCCTTTTAATCAATACCAGTTGCCTGGCAGCCCTGCTGATCCTCTGCCTCTAATACTATTAGCCATAGCCCCTGAAGAAGCATGCAGCAGATCAGGTGTTTCAGACTTTAAAGTCATATCTGACAAGACTAGCTGCATGCTTGTTTCTTGTGTTATTCAGATACTACTGCAGAGAAATAGACCAGCAAGGAAACTGGTATGGATTAAAAGGAAATAAATATGGCAGCCTCCGTATACCTCTTACTTCAGTTCCCCTTTAAGGCCTCTTTTCGGGCAGTTGATAGACAGTGAAATGCCTCTCAAACTCTCACAACTGCTTGCTGCTGCTGCCTGGAAACTGCTTGCAGAGCACACAGTTCAACTGCTCGTGGAAAAGAAGCTTAAGGCCCATTTACACTTAATCAGTTGGTGTGCGTTAGTACACGTTAGTGTGCATTAGTATGCGTTTTTTTTCCATAGCAGTGCATTATGAAAAAGATTTCAGTTAAAATGCGTTAAGTGTGAAAGGTGCCATAGGAAAACATGGGCATTACTTTGAAAATCAGTTTTCTTTCAGTTATAACAGAGCAACTGATTAATGCCCCGATTCATCATTGTCTTTGAGATAACTTTTTCCAGTTTGTTAAATTACCGAATTCAAAGTTTATCAATTTCTAGTTGTATTCATGAAGGTTTTTCCGCATTCGGTGTGAATTCGATAAAATATCGATAATAATTCTGTAACCATTCGGTAACGTGTCGATATTTCCATTTTACAGTGGTAATTTAACACAAGACCATAAGATTCCCATGGAATTGTGGGTAAAAGGCAGTCCTTTGAACATCACATAGCAACATTCTGAATAGGGCTTAACACCTGGACTAGGATTCTGGAAGTGGCTTGGGACAATCCCACAATTTCGCCAGCTACGGCTTGATAGGAGCCTTATCTAAAAAAATATAGTGCAGCTAGCAAATTAGTTAACCCTGGCACTGCCTGTGTTCTCTTACAAGATGATTAAAGAGAAATGCAGATGTCCTGGTATAGCAAATAAATCTATTCTCTTGCAAATTGATATGGTTCTAGACCTTATTCTTGCCCTTCTGCGCCTTTGAATCACTCGCAGCTGATACAGAACCACTTCAAATGGCTCCATCTTCTCTGTCAGCAATGATCTGACAGGAATAACGACAGAGCAGTGAAGGAGATAACTCATCTTAAATGTAACGTTAAACCACGCCCACTTTCATTTTCATGAATTGCACTTTCTTCCGTTTTAACGCATCACTAACGCTAACAGCTGTAGATAAATTTGATGAATCCTGAAATCAACTTAACGAATTCGGTATGCTACCAAACTGTCGTTAACCAATTCGATAAGTCTTGATGAATCGAAGCCTAAGTGTAAAAGGGGCCTAAGGGAGGCTCTATGCGTAACCAAGTTATTAGCAAGCGCTGTCAAAACAGCATAGGAGATTTGGGCGCTGCCGGCGCCACCATAGGCCTTAATAGGAATTACGGCTATGGCAGCGCTCAGTGAGTGAGATGGGGGCCCGTCAAGACGGAGCACAAATTACTCTAAAGCACTGTAATTCAGCCACCAGCAATAGCTGGAGTGAGAATAGTAATTAAAGCTACCGGGACTTGTGCAGGAGCAGGGATTAGCCATTTATCGGCTTTACCCAGCGCCCAAATCTCCCGGTGGCAGTTTCATAGGAATGCGTTATTATAACCTTTTGATCTAAGATTGTGGGAGATGGGATGCAGTTGCAAGAAATCCTTCAACCCAACAGAGAAGATGGGTTCGTGGAGCCTGCCTGATTGGCTGGGAGATAAGTTATGCCTGGAATTAAGAGTCCGCAGTATCATATCCATACCAGTGATTTCCATACAGTGTCTTTATATTTTTTGAACATCTCATGTAACCAGACACAGGAGTAGAAGTAGAGCAAATCTGTATGAGGTGGCCATTAATTTGAAATTTTAACAATGCGGCAGATAATATAAGTAAGCCCCTTATGTACAGCATATACAATTCAATTTAGTTACCCACGCTTAGCAAATATATAATTGGTATTCTCGCTTAAAGGACAACTGAAGCGAGAGGTATATGGAGGCTGGCACATTTATTTCCTTTTAAGCAATACCAGTTACCTGGCTATTCTGCTGATCCTCCTCTGCCTCTAATACTTTTAGCCATAGACCTGAACAAGCATGCAGATCAGATGTTTCTGACATAATTGTCAGATCTGACAAGATTAGCTGCATGCATGTTTGTTGTTTTTCAGACATTACTGTAGCCAAATAGATCAGCAGGGTTTCCAGGCAACTGGTATTGTTTAAAAGGAAAATATAGCAGCTTTCATAATCCTCTCACTTAAGTTGTCCTTTAAGGCTTCTTGCATACAGGGACGTTACAGGCGCACGTTAGTGCAGCCTGTAACGCTCCCCCAACGCACAGCAATGTAACACAAGTGGGCTGTTCACACTGCCCACCTTGCGTTACATTGTAACACAGCAAAGTGCTGCATGCTGTGCGTTCTACGCGGCTAAGCCGCGTTAGACTGTTTGCACATGCTCAGTCATGTTGGGGAGGAGGGGAGAGCGGTCGGGCACACGGCTAATTAATATTCACTGCACTCAGTGACGTGCAGTGTTTACTTCCTGGAGCGGCCGCTCTGTGCGGCGATTGGCCGGGCGGGACCACGTGATGCCGCATGTGTCCAAGAGTACGCATCACGGACGCCAGAGTGAGCTGCACAACGCGGCTCACTTCGACATCCACACCAGAGAGCACCAGGCGTTGTGTTAGGGGCACGTTATGTGCCCTACAACGTCCCCTAAACGCAACGTCCTGGTGTGTAACTAGCCTAAAAGCACCAGAGTGATATGAGATTCTTGATTTAGAAAGTATTTCCAGCTAGTGTATCAGCATGACAATCCACATATCAACATTTATAGAAAGAGAACAAAGATGGCAGCCTCAGTAGTTCTCTAATTACAGGTGTACTTTAATGCTGAATCTAAAGAAAAAGTATGACATTATTATTCTTATTTATTTTCCATATTATAAAAAGATCAATCTTTAACTGGTTCCGGACAGACGCAGTATGAATCTATGTCCAGCAGGTGGTGCAGCTGCTCTGACTGGACGTAGATTCATTGTCCTGCTGAATCGCTTTTCCCCGCCATTACTGCCGACCGCGCCGGTTTCTCCCCACCGCAATACACTCGCCCTGACGTCTCTGTGAGCAGGTCAGGAGCCATTTTCATTGGCTCCTGGCCCTGTCATCACTGTAAGCCAATCATTTTCATTGGCTCCTGGCCCTGTCATCACTGTAAGCGAATCCCATTGGCTTACATTGATTGACAGGGTCAGGAGCCAATGAAAGTGGCTCCTGACCAGCGCAAAGCGCTCTGCCGTTATAGGGGCAGCAGAGAAAGGGACCTGCGGCGAGTACAGAATGGTGTGACCGGCAAATTATTGCGACGATTCTTCGGGAGGTGGCGGTTTACCGTACCAGCAGTCTCTGGTCCTTAAGGGGGCAAAGACTGCTGGTACGGAAGTGGTTAAAATACTTACAGTTCTGCAAAACTGACGCCCTTTTACACTTGTGGCCTGCCTCGCCCCATGTTAGGCTTCTCTGCTGCAAGGGCAATGCAAGTCTATAGAGATTTGCACACTTGACACGGTGCGCCGTAAGTATGCAAACCACCACATCCGTGCCTACTACACAGATTATGCAGCAATACAAGTCACGCAGTAAGTGTAAATGGGAGCACAATACAAGGGAGTAAGTCACTGAACGGGGGCAGTGCTATGCATATGACCCTGGCACCACAGTGTGGCCCCGGGTAGTATAAAGGCAGGGCCATATAAGGGCTGGTCCTGCGGTGCGAGCGCCTCAATCTACAAGTGTAAAACCAGCCTGAACGCAGAGTGTGGTGCTGGAATATCTTTTTGTCTGTAGTTTTTTCTGTCAACTGAGAGACTTCTCGGACTTGGTCACAGTTAAACACCCCCCCCCCCCCCATAAGATGTGATGGGGGGGTAACTGTGACCAAGTCTGAGAAGTCTCTCAGTTGACAGAAAAAACTATAGACAAAAAGATATTCCAGCACCACACTCTGCGTTCAGGGAATATTGGGGGGAATATTGAAGAATATTCTAACTAATATTTTGGGGGTTTCTTACAGGGAAGGTTCAGGGACACTACAAAAAAAATAAAAATCCACATCCACTTACCTGGGGCTTCCTCCAGCCCGTGGCAGGCAGGAGATGCCCTCGGCGCCGCTCCGCAGGCTCCCGGTGGCCGACCCGACCTGGCCAGGCCTCTTCTGCGCTCCATTGTGCGTTCCACGCCGGCGTGCTGACGTCATCGGACGTCCCCCGGGCTGTACTGCGCAGGCTCAGTAGTTCTGAGCCTGCGCAGTAGAGCCCGGAGGACGTCCGATGACGTCAGCGCACCGCTGTGGACGCACAATGGAGCGCAGAAGAGGCCCGACCTGACCGCCGAGGGCACCTCCTGCCTGCCACGGGCTGGAGGAAGCCCCAGGTAAGTGGATGTGGATTTTTTTTTTTTTGCAGCGTCCCTGAACCTTCCCTGTACCCATAATTATCAAAATGATAACGTATTATTCAGACACTACTGCAGCCAAGTACACCAGCAGGGCTGCCAGGCAACTGGTATTGTTTAAAAAGAAAATAAATATGGCAGCCTTCTTCATATTCGTCTCATTTCAGATGTTCTTTAAAATTTGTAGGAACAACATTTTTCTGCAATATAGGTCCACCATTAAAGGACCACTAATGTGAAAAGTATGTCCCCCTTGTTTTGTTTTTTTACCAGGACTGTGGAGTCGGTACAAAAGTAATTCAACTAACTTCTCAGTTTATAAAACCACCAACTACGGGTACCCAAAATTGCTCCGGCTCCTCGACTCCGTCTCCTTAGTCTTATTCTTACCAGGGCTGTGCAGTTGGTACAAAACTCTTTTGAATTTTCAATTTATTGAAACTACCGACTCTGGTGCTACCCAGACAGACTGCTGTTGTGTACTCCTACTAACTATTGCCTGAGGAAGCGGGTTGAAACCTGTGAAACGCGTTGCGAATGTCTCCTGGAGTGTACCAATAAATCTACTTTGTTTTTGAATACACAGCTTATTGTGTCTGCTTGCAGGAGGTAACTCCTAAGCATTTTTAAACCTTTTAATATATTGATTTTATTGTTTTGGCGCCTCTGTTCTCCATTACGCTTTATTCTTACCAGGGCTGTGCAGTTGGTACAAAAATCTTTTGAATTTTCAATTTTTTGAAACAACCGACTCTGACTTTCAGGTACCCATAATTGCTCTGACCCCAAATCCTCAGTCCTGTTTTTACATACCCCCACAAAGTGCATGGATAGTGTAATGGTTAAGGGCTCTGCCTCTGACATAGGAGATCTGGGTTAAAATCTCAGCTCTGCCTGTTCAGTAAGCAAGCACCTATTCAGTAAGGAGTTCATTGGGCAAGACTCCCTAACGCTGCTACTGCCTACTGACTGCGCTCTAGTGGCTGCCTTGCAAGCGCTTTGAGTCCGACAGGAGAAAATCGCTATACGAAAAAAAAGGAATTATTAATTATCATTCCAGCATCCTCAATACAACTGCATGACTTGTGTTATCATAACTTGATCCTGGGCTGGTAGAGTGTGTCATTTCAAATTCATGAAATTAAAAAAATAAAATGCAAACAGTAAATTATCATCTAAAACCATCGCAAATTATATATTTTAGCTGACAAATGTCAACTGCTGGGGTTACATAGCTTAAGTCGTCCTTTTATACCAGAAACCTCCATAATTTGCCTAATAAACAGATAAATACTGTAAGATTTATAAATATTTTGAAGATATAGAGACATATTAAAAGTAAAATAATTTATTTCAATATACTGTTATATACAAAATAAAACAACTGCCACATTACTAGCTCAGTGATCACTCCATTTACTGGAGAAAACAAGGGCAAAGGCATAAAATCTGAAGCAAGGGGAAGTGGCATGTTCCTATAGCAACTAGCAGTTTTCCAGGACAAGCAGACTACGTCAGTAAGCATCGAAATTACCGCTGTGGGAATTTGCTCTGGTTTTTGTAAATAAGCCTCATTTTGAAGTGCTTGTTACCATTTTAAAAAGGTATGATGGCTTCAAGAGCAACAAGCTATAAAACAGTCTAAACAGGGATGTTACGCCTGGTACACACTATGCAATGCCCTGTCAGGTCAATGGGTCGAATCGATAACGCCCGGCAGGTTGATTAGGTTTCACTTTTAAACAAAACTGAAAATTAGCGATTCAACCCATCAATCTGCCGGGAAATTGCATGGTGTGTACCAGGTATTATGCATAGTCCATAATGTATCTGCAATCTACCGATTTGTTCAGATATGGAAAAAAATATAAAAGTCAGTCCGGTGAGATGATATCCAGGCTTGCAATGTGCCTCATTGTAGGTCTCCCGTGTGGACAATTCCATGGGTGTTCTATTTCTCCCATGTGGGCAACTAGTTTCTTCATTTCATGCAGATTTAGCGCTGTCCCAATCATTACCTGTGTAGAGCAGAACGGTATCAGTCATACATACAAATGTAGTTTTACTGTATGTTTAGTGATGCTGAGTAAGGAGCATGGGTGTAAAAAACAATGAGGGTTGGTTCACACTCGGTGCTGGGAGCGCCGCTAGCCCGCGATCAGCTCTGCGATTTGCTGGCAAAATCTTGCGATTCACGCTTGTGATTCCTGTTCAATAGAACAAGAATCACAGCGCAATCGCCCCTGAAACGCTGCATGCAGCACGTTTGCAATTGATCAAAATCGCAACTACTGCAGTGTGAATGTGTCCATAGGGATACATTAGTAGCAGTGCTTTGCTGATCACCGGTGAACAGCAAGTCTGAACTAGCCCTGAGACTGGCTCATAGAGGCAGGCTGCTTTGTTATCACCATGGCCCAGCCTCCTACATTGACTTCTGGGAGGAGGCGTGGTGCTTGTTCCACTCAAGTTTGGGCGCAGGGTGAAGCCCTAAGTAGAATATCATATCGGCAATATGGACAATATTCTACTATTGGGCCCTGAATAATTCCGATAATAGCATATCTGTAATTTTACTGATATTCTATTATCACTATACATAACTTTCTCTCACTCTAACATTCTATCTACTCCCAACACTAACCTGCTGCTATTCACGCCTAACTCTAACCTACCCCTACCTATTCCTAACACAATCCTACCCCTACCTACTCCTAAACATTACCCCCCCCCCCAAGGTACGGCTTCTTGCACCCGGTAACTTACCCCCGCCACTGATATCTACACCAGTCTCTGTTGCTTTTGGTCCCTCCACTGCTGCGGCACTTTGCCTATATATGTTGCATCCGGGGCCAAATTTGTCCACTAGGCGCCACTGTAGCCACAATTAATATTGTGGTCTACACAGTGCCCAATTTTCCCAGCGTCCCCAGGTACACAAACTTCCCACTTCCTTGCTGCTACCTTTGCTGGAGACATGGCTTTTACAGCCCACAGACTTCTTTCTCATGTATTGAGTGGCGTGAACAATGTACACATGATGCAAGGGATTGTGGGAGGGAAATAAGTCAGAAAAGTAACAGTCAGAGCCGAAAAACAGGTCAAATGACTTCAGGTTGTAGGACCTTCAGAAGCAAATATGAGTGAAGCACCACGGGGTGTACAATGTTATGTAATTTGGGAGGTTTGTTTAGGCTTTAGCATAAACTACTCTATCAGATACAGGGAGCAGGGCAGATATATGCCCATACCATACTCTTTAGGTTTCTTGGTTTCCCCACAAATATTGACTCCAGTTCTCTTCGCATTAGTTCTGTGAAATCAGCATCACAGCAAGAAAGCTGCACAGCCCACATCTGGCATAATCACTAATAAATGCACTCGGCCTCTTGTTCGCATACGTACTGCTGAGCCGGCAGTGAGTTGGGCGCCGGGAGAGAATGACAGCTCTCCCTGCTGCAGCAAAACTCCTCGGCGGTGTTACCATTCCCCTCCGAGTTGTTGCATGTCATTCGGGGTCTGGCAACCGTCGGAGCCCTGAATTACCCTTATGTGTCCCGCGCAGCATTACATTGCTGCTATGGGGCGCCTGGTTTCGGGGCAAGGCACTCACCCGTTTTGTCTTGTTGAGCACTAACATAGAACAAGCTGTATAGCCATGCAAGACTGAAATACATGCTTGTATTACTTACAGACTTTCTGCATGCTCGTGAGGCAAACATCTGCCTGACACGGGAGGGTCTACACATCACTCCTGGGGAGTCACTTAGCATAAAGATGAGTTCCTCGATGTCCTGCTGGCCAAATGTCCAGTTTTTGCTGGTAGGCAAGGAAACTAATTTCACTCTTTCCATTACTGGGGCTGAAAAACAACATGAGCATCATATAACAAATTGCTGAAGAGTAGTTATTACTCATACAGTGTGCATTCAGCATGCCTTATATCATTACCCTTTTACTAGCAGACAAAGGACTGATGAAGTTTAGCTTCACTTTAGCATTCCTGTAAAAAAGTAACTCACCCCAAATCACTTACTGCTGTCTTCTGAACAAAGTGATCAGCCTTTAGTTGTGCACACGTTAGATAATAGTCTGGCTGTGCCAAGTACAAGCTGCCTTTAGTGTGCAGATTGTGATTGCCATACACAAGGTGGCGCTAGTCTAGTTTAGGGGACGCAGCAGAAAATTTCATAGGTAACAGTTCTCCAAACACAGCACCTAATCATGTTAGTGGAATTTCCCTATAAGGTTTCCTGTTGAGTCCTCTAAAATAGACTAATGCCCACAAGTTTACTCAAATGCATTCACCACTTCTTCTTTTAGCACTTCTGAATTTATATCTTGGGAAAGCAATGGTTAAGCTGGGTACACAAACACTGAAAGCTGTCCTACAGGGATCAGGACTTAAACCCTAGGGCGAGAGTTCCATGCCAAGGTTGTACAGATTTGTCAATAGCCAGAACGTACAAACATCCAATTCTGATTCACCGATTTTACCACTTCCATGTAGTATGAGGCCCAAAACGTTTTGAATACTATGAAGATTGTGTAGGTAAGCTCTCATACTACATAGAGGTGGTAAAAATGACCAATCATTGGCCAATCAAAATTGGATGTGTGTAGGCAGGCTTCCTAGAATATATATTCTCTATAGCAGTTTATGAAGAACATATTAGCCTGCAACAAAAGAGATCAGTGTCCAAGCTTGCAGACTATCACAGACTTATTGGCAGAAGTCAATTCCAGGCGGAGCTGTTCTTTAAGTTGAACTTTTACTGCAGAAAATAAAGTTTGTACCAGTTCTCTCACACTTACCATCTTCATCAAAGGTGAAATCAAAACCATTTTTCTTGAAGATTTCCAAGTTGTCCATAAGTATACACTCATTGACTGATGTCAAGTTCAGTTTCTGAGGTCTGGTAGAGGAAAAAGTATGAACTAAATTATTATTAATAATTATCATTTACTGGTAATATTTGCAAGTACTAGAAGTACTGTAATTTTAAAGTAAAGACCCAGATACTTACCTAAGGAGAGGGAAGGTTCTGGGTCCTAATGACAAAAATATATTAACCCTTCGCACTCTCGCATGCAAATGTTCAAACAAATGCATTCACAGATTCACTCATCCAGGCACCACTATTATCCCTACAGCTAAGTTAAAAGCCGGGGTCTTAGTTCACAGAAGAATGCATTTTTATGCTTAGTCACCTATACTGCGCAGAAGTACCCAGGTAAACATAGGTGTCCTAACTCTGGCCCTGTAACATGCATAGTACAGACATGCAAACATTCATTGCATCAAACCTATCTAGGGATTAGGAGCACACATCCTGACGTCCTCTCCTGGGACAGATAGCGCATCATACCAATCGCACAAGGGAGCTAACGTAATGTATCCATGCGCACCATGCACATACACCAGCATAAGCTGTGTGCATGCTGACAAAATTAGTAATTTGGTCAAATACTGCTCGCTTAAGGGCAAAGGTGACTTTGTAAAGTCTTCAGGAGCCCGAATGCTCCCGAAGACGGGCGGGCTCCACACTGCGCATGTGTGAGCAAGTGCCCTCTCTCACGCAAATGCGCAGTATGAAGCGACCTGTCTTCGAGAGGACTCAGCTCACGCACACTTCCCGAAGTCCCCCGCAGCGGGGGATTTAAACAGGGGAGCTGCCACTGCACCGAGGGTACCGGGAGAGGAGAGAGGAAGCTCACTAGGACCCAGAGCCTCCCCTCTTCTTAGGTAAGTATCTGGTTTCTTTAAAAAAAAATGAATTAATTACCCCCGTTCTCTTTGTTTTAAAGTCTCACCTCTCTGCCAAGGCGACTCCTGGCCTTGAGAGTCCACAGTCACTGCGAGGGCCTGCACCACGTGACACTGATGCATGTGTGACGTCACAACATTCGCTAAGTCACAGGGTACTAGCACCCTTAGTGATGCTAAACTCCAAGGAGGAGGCTAGGAGTCATGCAGGCAGAGAGGTGAGACTTTAAAAACACTGAGCACAAGCTGGGGGGAGACACTTAATCATTGGGGGGGGGGGGCACCCCAGCAGGTGGAGGCACAAGGACGATTTCCAATAGGTTTCATGCTGAAATCTTTGGAAAACGCTGTGCAGTGTGTGGCCAGGCAATAAATCCATCTCTAATCAGATTTGATCAGAGAGGAATCCATCTGATGGTCAATCTGGCCATACATCGATTTATGGCCAGCTTTACCATAGCAGTCTGCTGATCACAGAGATTGAACTGGATATTGTGCAAGCTTTCCTGGCTTGCTGGATTCACAAAACTAAAATCATAATTACAAAACTGGCCAAATATGTCAAAGTCAAACGTGTTTAGCCACATTGTTCACACATCTTTGCGTTCAGCCTGGGTATTTGACCTCCTGGTCATCTTATCTCTTCCTGGTGGTCAGACATACTTGTCATAGCCGTACACAAGTATTGGGCTGCAGTCGTAGTTCATCTGCCTTGAGACAGGGATCTATAGCACTGGGTTAGTAATGGGCCTTTTCCACTGTGAAGCGCGATCGCACGTGCATTCACAGTACACTGTGATTACTCAACCCACAATTTCCACTCGCCGAATTTACGCAGTAGCCGTCGGGAACAGAGCCCGATCGTGCCAAGAATTGCGCAGGCTGGCGACTGCGATTCAGAAAGAAACGAATCAGGCTAGCGAAACATGATCATCATACTGACCATGTTGTTTTGCGGTGCTCTTTGCGATCGGCATAACTGCAGTGACACGCTTTTTGAAGCAGATCGCAGCTACTGGAAAAGAGCCCTAACACTCACAGCAAGAAAAAAACAAAACAAAAGTAAAGTAAATTCCCAGTAGGATTGGTATTATTTATATACATACATTTATCTCATCACACTAAGCGTTAACCCATTCCAATCCAACTTTGCGATGGGGGCGCATGGGTGATTGATCTGGTAAAGAGCTGTAAGGGTCTCTACGTACTCGGACTAGAGGGAGGAGGTGATCCAGCATCATTGGGGGACAGGGACGACTCCAGTTCATGCACTGTAGCTCCACCCCCATTGCAGACAGATAGCATAATAATGGTATTAGGCGGGCAGTGTGTGCAGGTGAATGACGCCTTGCTGGACTAGACCGGGTAATGGTGCCCCTAGCAGTGAGCTAAAACAATGCAGCAAAGGTTAGGGCTGACTTAAGGTACATACACACGACCGGTTGTTTGGATGTTAAATCCAGCGTGTGTACAAACGATCATTCAGCTGATAAGACTGGATTTTACCGATCTGCCCAGCAGATCCGTCAAAACCAGCGTTACCAGCTGAACAACCGTTTGTACACACGCCCAATTTGACTCAACCGGTCGTTTGGAAAAATCAGACGTGTGTACGCACCTTTAGTCTCTAACTCTTTGATGGATTTTATCTGGAAATAGTGCCCTCTAGCGGCAGCCATTTTTCCTGTGTCAGCCAGGTAAAGGCCAATGTCAGAGACATACAGTAGTCTGACAGGATTAGAAAGGGTTAATTGAGTTTATAAGTCTCACAACCCCTTGCTCTTGATGTTCCTCAGATCTACTGCTGCCCTCCAGACAGCTTCATTAGCAGGTTCATACTAGAACTGGCCATGGCTTCTGCAATTCTTGTGAGTATAGCATCAGTCAATGCGTAAGGAAAATGTACTTATTTTTCCTTTACTGGTTTCCATAAAGGGACCAATTTATGCCCAGTTTCCTGCTTCTTTAAGGAAACTTGAGATTATTATGCCAGCTCACTCCCTTGGATGGCAGGTTAGTAGGTCAGCCACCGCTGAGTCACTAGCAGGTTCATTTATGGCAGCACTGTGAACACACTGGAGGTATGCAGCTATAAGGAGAGTTCTGAGTGCTTTGTTATATCAAGCGAGTATACGACAGGGTGAAACATTCTCACAGTGCATGTCCTACTTACAGGATGAGCCTCTGCCCCTGTAACACAGTGTTCTGCTGTAGCATCTCAAAGTTGTACTTCTCGTCTGTCGCATGCTGGTCAATAATGAAGAGATCAGATTCCAGCTTAGTTATTATGAATCCCAGATTAAACTGACCAATAATTTCCATCTTGGTAAACATGTCTTTGCTAAAGAGTAAAAAAAAGTTTTTTGTTATTATGCAGCAGCCCAATGCACTTCCTGAACATCTAAAGCAGTTTTTGTAGATACAGTACACTACAGTTTTTGTAGCTATAGTATTCTGCTGGCTATCAGTTGCTCACAGGGGCTGATTTCTTAAAGTGAGGTGTAGGGAAAACTGGACCAAGTGGAGCAGCTCATGCAAAAACCTGACTGGAGGATAATCCGGGCAGCTGCTTAACATTTGAAGAGTCTGTCTTTATATAGAAGCCCCACTATCTTCCTTAAAGGAATTCTATCAAAGATTACATTTTTGAGGAAACCTCTTTAATCAATGTAAAATAAATGTAAATAAAGAAGTCAGCATATATTTTTTGTGTGCTGTAATTTTTTTCAACGTGTGTGTGTAACACAGTGTGCCCTGAGGACACACTGACGGCGACGGGGTACTGGAATAGTCCATGGTGACAGGTGACGCCAGGTGTATAACAGAGCATTGCAGGCTATTCCCTGGCTCCCCCACCCGTGGCCGCCGCAGTAACAAGCCATCCGTTCTGCTAAGTTATACCCGCACAATAGTATTTAAGAGGTCGCACTTCCATATGCGCACAGTGTCCTGGCGAGTCAGTGGATGATGTTTGCTATCGAGGCAAAGGAGGGCGGAAGTGTTCCGTTCTGACAGAGCGCTGTAATACATAATTATATACAGCGCTCTGTCAGAACGGAACACTACCGCCCTCCTTTGCCTCGATAGCAAACATCATCCACTGACTCGCCAGGACACTGTGCGCATATGGAAGTGCGACCTCTTAAATACTATTGTGCGGGTATAACTTAGCAGAACGGATGGCTTGTTACTGCGGCGGCCACGGGTGGGGGAGCCAGGGAATAGCCTGCAATGCTCTGTTATACACCTGGCGTCACCTGTCACCATGGACTGTTCCAGTACCCCGCCGCCGTCAGTGTGTCCTCAGGGCACACTGTGTTACACACACATGTTGAAAAAAATTACAGCACACAAAAAATATATGCTGACTTCTTTATTTACTTTTATTTTACATTGATTAAAGAGGTTTCCTCAAAAATGTAATCTTTGATAGAATTCTTTTAAAGGATACATTTGGCATCTAAATAATAAAGGTTTCACTCACCTGGGGCTTTTTCCAGCCCCTAGAAGTGTGTTCGGTCACACGGCGCAGTTCCGCTGTAAGCCGGGCCTCCGCTCTCCCCTCCATAAGATCGCAACCCGCGGCTGGGTCAGGATCTTCTGCACATGCGGGGCATGCCTCTCGCTGGGAGCGCTCTGCAGTTCAATTCTCTCTGACCCAGCCGCGGGTCACAATCTTATGGAGGGGAGAGCGGAGGCCTGACTCAGAGTGGAACTGCGCAGTGGGAGACCTAACAGACCTCTAGGGGCTGGAAAAAGCTTTAGGTGAGTAAAACTTTTAATTTTCAGATTGCTGGATGTATCCTTTAACAAACTCTTATGATAATTGCTGTAGTTCATCAAGCACCTGATACTATCCATACACAGCTCTCATCAAAGAAGAATACAACCCTGTATTTCCCTTACAGGACACCTGAAGTGAGAAAAAGAGAAAGATATGGAGGCTGCCATATTTATTTCCTTTTAAACAATACTAGTAGCCTGGCAGTCCTGCTGATCTTTCTGGCATCAGTAGTGTCTGAATCCCACACCTGAAACATGCATTTGCATAATTCAGTCGTACTTCAGTCATAAACAATTAATCTGCATGCTTGTTCGGGGTCTAGGGCTAAAAGTATTAGCAAGAGAACAGCAAGGAAATTTGTACTGTTTAAAAATAAATCAATATGTTAACCTCCATATTCCTCTCACTTCCGGTGTGCTTTAAAGTAAAAGTTCACTTTTTGGAAAAATTGCACCATGAACAATGCCACCATAATAGCAATTACAGGGCTGCCTTCCTGACAAACTTCAGTCTGTGGCCTACCCAATGGCTGAGCACCAAAGCAGGTGCATTGCTCTTCCAGGGGCAATATGGTCAGCGCATTTCTAGAAGAATGAGTGAGCACAGTTTTGGAAGACATGAAACTGTACCCACTTATGTCTGAGAAAAGGACCATGGCAGTTAGGGTTAACTTACTCGGAGGTCTGCCTCTTGCCATAGCATTCCATGCTGTGCTCCATCGTCCTGATACTTCCTGTTTCATAGCCAGAACTTCTGCTCTGAAACAGGAAGCATCTGGGGATGGAGCACTGTTGTTGCTCATTCTTATATATGTATGGAAGTCACTTTTGGTGGCCAAATATACATGCATAGGTATTTGCATATAAATCTAAAGAGGCTGTCTATTGTGGTGTCTGACTTCTAGAGATAAGCTTGATTTCTAACTTTGGAGCAATGTTTCTCTTTACATCAACCAGACCTCAACTGAACCAGAACTATGCATAGGGCTAATCAGATTCAGAAACGGATGATTAATGTGTGCCACCTGATTAATTAGCTGTCAGGTATCAATCATGAACCTTCCAAATTTGATTAGCCCCATGCAAAGATCCAGCTAAGCAATGGAGGGTTTTGGCTCATTGTACAGCAAAAAAAAAAAAAAATTATTAAAAAAGTCTACCGGTAGTTCGGTAACATCTCTGCTGTTGGCAGATGTTCTCTGCTTCCATTTCTGCTTGTATAATAATTTCTGAAAGTCTGAAGTATTTTTTCAAGTACCCCAGCACACATGATCTATGGCAGCTGTATTAGCAATAATAATAGTAATACAAATAATAATGCACAAATCACTGTAGGGTAGATTTAGCAGAATCAGTGCAAGCAAAATTGGAGCAAATATAATGCAAAGTGGAGAGGTGTTTATAGTGACCAATCAACAAGCCGTGTATAGTGATTAATCACAAGCCTTGATCTGGGCTTCTGCTCTACTAAGGTTTAGCTTTAATTTTCCTTCACTGTTTTTGATAGATCTGCTCCTATTTTTTTTCCTTTTAACATCCCTGCAAGAGCAAATTTCTATAATTGTACTGGTGATTTAATGTCACATTTTTTTCAGAGAGATACCGTATATACTCGCAAGCAAGCCGACCCGCATGTAAGCCGACCCCCCAACTTTCACCTGAAAAAACAGGGAAAAATGATTGACCCTCATATAAGCCGGGGGTAGGAAATGCTGGCCGCCTTATTCCCCTAGTGTGTCCCAGTATAGCTAGTATAGTGCCCAGTATAGCTAGTATAGTGCTCAGTATAGCTAGTATAGTGCTCAGTATAGCTAGTATAGTGCCCAGTATAGCTAGTATAGTGCCCAGTATAGCTAGTATAGTGCCCAGTATCGCTAGTATAGTGCCCCAGTTTAGCTAGTATAGTGCTCAGTATAGCTAGTATAGTGCCCCAGTTTAGCTAGTATAGTGCTCAGTATAGCTAGTATAGTGCTCAGTATAGCCAGTATAGTGCCCCATTATAGATAGCATAGTGCCCCAGTATAGCTAGTATAGTGCTCAGTATAGCTAGTATAGTGCCCCAGTTTAGCTAGTATAGTGCTCAGTATAGCTAGTATAGTGCTCAGTATAGCTAGTATAGTGCTCAGTATAGCCAGTATAGTGCTCAGTATAGCCAGTATAGTGCCCCATTATAGCTAGTATAGTGCCCAGTATAGCTAGTATAGTGCTCAGTATAGCTAGTATAGTGCTCAGTATAGCTAGTATAGTGCTCAGTATAGCCAGTATAGTGCCCCAGTATGGGTAGGTGGGTGGGTAGGTGCTGCCCCTCCCCGCTCCCCCCGCGGCCGCCGATACTATTACCTTAGGCGGCGCCGCTTCCTCTATCCCCGTCCTGCTCCGATAACTAACTCATTCACAGCAGCGCGCCCCTCGCTGCTGTGATGATGGAGGAAACCATAGAGAGCGGCTTCCTGTAGCGGCGATGCCGTTACTATGGGAACCGCTCTCTATGGTTTCCTCCATCATCACAGCAGCGAGGGGCGCGCTGCTGTGAATGAGTTAGTTATCAGAGCAGGACGGGGATAGAGGAAGCGGCGCCGCCTAAGGTAATAGTAGCGGCGGCCGCAGGGGAAGCGGGGAGGGGCAGCACCTACCCACCCACCTACCCATGACTCGCAAGCAAGCCGACCCCCCAACTTTTGGGCCACTTTTGGGGGATGAAAAATTCAGCTTGCTTGCGAGTATATACGGTATTGAAAACCTTACAATGGGATTACACTAGAAAATTAAAATTTTGCCCCAATGAATTAAACACAATAAAAAAAAAATACTATGAAACACTAAGAGTGCAATGTTGTCATTTTGATGCATATTTATACTCACTGCAGGACAAATTATCAGATGAAATCCTAACCTAAGTAATTCATAAGCAAATAGAGTAAAAGTCCCCCCCCCCCTCCGCGATAAAGCAGGAAATTCTCTACCTTGCTAAAGGTGTGTACACACCTGTGATTGAGGTCGCCCATTTAGGATCAGCACCAGAGTCGCTTGGGTGACGTCGCTGGGCCAGCCAGTACAGATGTGTGTCAGCTGTGTAGCCAATGATGTGTACTGTAGCTATGCTTGGGGGGGGGGGGGGACAGAGCGGCGCACGTGTGATGTCACGCAGCTGGCAGGGGAGCGATGTCTTCAAACAACTTGGCCACCGATTGAGTAAGTAGATCTGCCAGGCAGATCGTTTGGGGGTTGTGGGTACACACACTTGCTTGTCCGCTGAGGCGGTCATTTTTGGCTGCCTCAGCCGCCTATAGTCAAGTTTGTATACAAGCCTTTACAGTTTATTACACATCCAAAACAATCTGATAATGCTGGTCCGCAAAGTAAAGCTTAACAATTAGCAGTTAATGGGGTAAAAAGTTTGAGTTTGAACCCTTCCAGCACCTTGAAATATGTAGTGTTTATTTAGACCATAGATCAGTGTTTCTCAAACCTGTCCTCCTGACTCCCCAACGATGCATGTTTTGCAGGCAGCCTCACCTATACACAGGTGGGGTAATTAGTGTCTCAGCTACATGAAATCCACCTAGCTGAGACTAATTGCCCCACCTGTGCATAGGGGAGTTTGCCTGCAAAACATGCAACGTTGGGGAGTCACAAGGACAGGATTGAGAAACACTGCCATAGATTAAATTTGAGTAGAATACCTTAAATAAAATGTAATGACGTGATTTAAAGGGGTGGTCCACTTTCATTGTTACCTGATCTCTTTTCGGAGTTCGGCTTCTGCTGCCTGATTTTCTCCTGGGCTGATTTTTGCTCGGAATCTCCGAAACATTTCAGACTCTGCTTTTTGTTGTCTTTGAAGCTTAAGCTTGTCCATCCTCTGGGCCAGACAACACATTGAAAATTTCAATGACACTATCCTCTTCACTGTGTTCACTGGAGCATCAACTGACTCAGATTGCAAATCTTCAGTTTTTAAACGTTTACAATCTGAAGAAGATTTACGATCTGTTTGTTTTTGGTCAAGATGTTTAAAGATTACTTCACTTTCAAGAACAAGCTGTGGATCATTGGCTACAATTGGTTTCAGATCTGCCGTTTTTATCAGTATCTCGGGGGAACTCTTTGGACTTTCACTGCTAAAATGATTGGAGAATTCAGGAGTGCCAAGACCTACTTCGCTGTCTGAGTTACTAATGGTCCCTTTGCCAGAGTCACAGTCTGTTTTCGTTGGAGAATGTTCTTCAGAGTCTGGAGTTCCTGGTTCTTCTTTAGAGGCTTGTGCTGTTGTCTTGGAGGAACTGGTTTGCACTTTTGGAGAAACATTAAAAAAAGACTGCAGTTTATTTTGACTGGGTGAAGATATTTGAGGTTTTTCAGCATTTTTTTGTGGTGACCCAAATGATGATCGCTGGCTGAGAGAAAATGCCTGTCTAAGCTTAGAAACAGCAAGTGCCCCTCGGTCTGACACATTTGTTGGTTCTTTTGAAGGTCCATCTGATACATCCGAATTCATTCTTCTTAAATTCCCTATTCCAAATCAAAAAGAAAAAAAAATTAGGGTACTTATCCGTTAGCCAGGCGCATCCGGCAGGTGGCGCTAATTACTATTCCCCCTCCAGGCCGACATGGATAGTAGGGAAAATGTAACTCTGGTGGAGTTTTGTCGCCACCTGCCGGATGCGCCTGGCTAACGGATAAGTACCAAAATTAGTAGCTGTGACTGTAGTAGCAGCTTCTATGAGCTTGCTCTTTTGCTGCAGCTGTAAGCCACCACAGATGGAGGCAACATGATAACCAGGACTGCAAAGTTTAAAAAGTCTTTAAAGTGGACCTGAACTCAGAGTGTCCTCTCTGCACTAAAAGATATTCAACAGCATAATAACCGTTAAACAAAAAACATTTCTTTGTTACAGCTGAAACAAATCCTAAAATATATCTGCACTGTTTCTACTTCCTGATTCATGGAAGCAGACATATTGTTGACATCCTGTACTTTCAAATGAGCTTATCTGCCGTGGCAGTCATGTGACACAGGGGAGAGGTCAAATTACAATCACAATCAACTTGTGAGTGGACACAAATGAGGGGGAATTAAGCAGGCTAAACTCAAAATACATACAGGGTGCATTTCTCTCTGTTTTCCTTCATTCGTGTGCAAGAGTTCAGGACCACTTTAAGTGTAACATGTAATTTGTGTAAAGTGTAATAATACCTGTTGTAACAGTGTGAATGCCGTGTTATGCAACTGCATGCATTCTGCACTATACTTTTTCTTTATAATTGCAAGGCAGCAAGCAGCATCCTCAGCACTACCATAGCTTGCAATGTTAATGTTAATTGTGGCTACAGTGCACCAGGATGCTTACATTTGCCGTCAGTCAGAGATACATTAGTCCTATCTCTGCAATTGGCTGTGAATCAGTATTATAAACGGGAGATGCAATTGGGACGGTATGACGATCGGCAAACAGAAGACATCAGTAAGTAAGGTTAGTGTTAGATGTACTAAAAGGAATGGTGCTATAGTAGGAGTGAAGCTAGTGTAAGAAGCAGCAGTAGTGAGTAGGGCTGCACGATTTTAGGGAAAAATCGAAATTGCGATTTTTCTCTCAGAAATTGCAATTTCGATTTTTCCACGATTTTTTTTTCAAATGCTGGGGTGGCGGGGGGGGGGGGAGAGAGGTTGGTCCGCACTGCCCGGTCCTGTCCGTAATACTTTGCTTCTGGCCCCGCTGTGCGCGGATTGGCCAGAAGCAGTGAATATGTATGAGAGTTAATGAGCGGGGAAGGGGGGGCGGATCCACTCCAGCAAGCGGCCGGGCACATGCAGCATTACCAATCACTGGCTAGCGATTAAATGACGGCAGCGGTAGGCGGAGCTGTATGCTCTGTACAGCTTCGCCTACCACTGCCGTCATTCCATCGCTAGCCAGTGATAGGTAATGCTGTATGATGTGCCTGGCCGCTCGCTCTAGTGGATCCGCCCCCCGCTCATTAACACTCATACATATTCACTGCTTCTGGCCAATCCGCGCACAGCGGGGCCAGAAGCAGTGAATATGTATGAGCGTTAATGAGCGGGGGGCGGATCCACTAGAGCGAGCGGCCAGGCACATCATACAGCATTACCTATCACTGGCTAGCGATGGAATGACGGCAGTGGTAGGCGGAGCTGTACAGAGCATACAGCTCCGCCTACCGCTGCCGTCATTCCATGCTAGCCAGTGATTGGTAATGCTGTATGTGCCCGGCCGCTCGCTGGAGTGGATCCGCCCCCCCGCTCATTAACTCTCATACATATTCACTGCTTCTGGCCAATCCGCGCACAGCGGGGCCAAAAGCAAAGTATTAAACAGCAGACCGAAAAAACCGATGGTACTGACGATCAGCAGATCGTCTTGCCACGAACCGCGGTTTTGGTTTTAAACCGAAAAACCGTGCAGCCCTAGTAGTGAGTTTAGTGTTAGAAGCGGCTGCAGTTAGTCACGGTGGTAGTAGAAGGCTTAGTGTTAGGTGTAGCGGCAGTAACAGGGCTATTGTTAGGTGTAGAGGGAGTAGGAGGATTAGGCCTCATACACACATCAGACTATAGTCTTTGGAAAATGAAAGATCACAGACCAATCTTACCACCCTTCATGTAGTATGAGAGCTATACCTTCACAGTCTTTTCTATGGAGCTGAACTCCCCATCAGAAAAAAAAAATCTTTACAAGATGCTGCACACACAGATGCTGTACAGACACAAAAGATCAGTATCTGCAAAAGATCCGTTCCTGCAAATTGCTTTCCTAGTCTATGAGATCTGCAGATCATCATACACACCTTGTTTAACTAACATTCATCTGCAGATCAGACAATCATCTGCAGATCTGAAAATCCATCCTGGTGGATCTGATCTGCAGATGAATGTCTGTTAAACAAGGTGTGTATGATGATCTGCAGATCTCATAGACTGAATGCATTTTGCAGGAACTGATCTTTTGCAGACACTGATCTGTTGCATGTGTACAGCATCTGTGTGTGCAGCATCTTGCAAAGATTTCTGTCTAATGGGAAGTTCAGCTCCATAGAATAGACTGTGTAGGTATGGCTCTCATACTACATGGAAGGGGGTAAAATTGGTCTGTGATCATTCATTTTCCAAAGACTATGGTCTGATGTGTGTATGAGCCTTTAGTGTTAGGATCAGCGGTACCAGGAGGAATAGTTTGAGAAAAAGGTTTAGGAGAAGAGTTTGACGTGAGCATTAATTATTAACAGTATAACATTGGCAACATAAAATTACCAATATTACCAGTAATACTTGGCTAAAATCATTAGTGTCTATGTATATGTGGCTAAATGCAGTCTAAATATGCCTACTTCTTCAGAGAGTGAGTGTAGTTGGAGTGTATGTATCTCTGGTCCTCTAAGTGGGTGGTGGCTAGCTACACAGTCCAAATATGGCTATCACTTTAAAAAAAAAAAATGCATTCAGTCTATAAACAAACAAAGAAACTAGAACAAAAAAAAAAATCAACCTAAAAAGCAGAAATACAGTAAAGTGAGTCTAAAGCCCCCCCTCCTCCCCCCAAAAGTGAAATACTTACCTATCTTGTACCCCTAATTCCAGGGCAGTCACTCGTTTAATTTGACCCCTCGGGGTGCTTCCTGAAAATGGAAGTCCGCTCATGCATGCGCAGTATGGAGCCACCCGACTTTGAAGCACTCGGGGACACGAGTGCCTCCGAAGCCTCCGGAGGTCTCAAAGGCAGTGCTGCCAACCTTACACACTATTTTTACTGACAAAGACAAAGATTTACTGACAAAGGTTTTTTTTAAACTGACAAAATGGGTGTGGTCACGCAACAAAATGTGGGCGTGGTCATGGGTGGGGCCGAATATACATGATTTTAGCAGTGCTGTAAAAGGTCTGCCAGGGAAGTTTGAGCTAGCAATAGGGGTTGCAGAGGTTGCGACCACATCAGAGCCCTTGGGCCAGAGGGGCCCCCGAAGGGCCCTCCCTCAACTACAGTATTAGCTCTCTATTGGTCCAGTGCTCATAATAATGACTTCTATAGATACTTTGAATTGTGGTAATCATTAACAAACTGTTTCCCATCCCCTTCTTGCACCTCTGACACTGTAGTTGCCATTGGCAGGTTTTGGTGTGCCATATCAATTGATATGTATAGAGTTCTTGGGGGGCTCCATTGTAAAACTTGCATCGGGGCCCACAGCTCCTTAGCTACACCACTGGCTTTGCCATAGTGTTTACCGCCAAAATACATGTAATCTTACAGCATTTCACCAAAAATACACGTAATTTGGCAGAGGTTCTTCCAAAATAGAGATAATATGGCAGTGGCTCTCCAAAAATAGATGTAATCTGGCAGCAGCAGTTCCCCCAACATACACGTAATTTGGCAGAGGTTCTTCCAAAATAGAGATAATATGGCAGTGGCTCTCCAAAAATAGATGTAATCTGGCAGCAGCAGTTCCCCCAACATACACGTAATCTGGCAGCGGTTCCCCAAAATACACTAAAGGGGCCCATACACTGGTTGATTTCAGCGATCAATTGATCGATTTGATAAAATCGATCGCAAATCGATTCTATAGAACAGGCCGATCGATTCGATTGATTTGATCTGACAGGATGGAAAATCTAGGTCGATCTGCTACTGGCAGCAGATTGATGGCCCATAGAGTTGCATTGGATCTAATGGTGCAGTAATGCATTTAGATTGATATTTCCAATAGATTTCAGAATGAAATCTATTGGAAATCTGTTCCTAGTGCGTGGCACACATCAGATAGATTACTGTCAGATTTGACCCGACAAATCCATCTGATGGTCGAATCTGCTGCAAATCTATAAGTGTATGGCCACCTTTAATCTGGCAGCAGCGGTTCCCCAAAAATACAGATAATCTGGCAGCATTTCTCCCAAAAGAATTCTGTCCCCAGAATAGGTAGCCAGGTCTATAGGTTTCCCCAGAATAGGAAGAAAGGTGTATAGATGTCCCCAGAATAGGTAGCCAGGTTTATAGGTTTCCCCAGAATAGGTCGCCAGGCGTATAGATGTCCCCAGAAAAGGTAGGCAGGCGTATAGATGTCCCCAGAATAGGTAGGGAGACGGAACCCCCTTCCCTGCCATTGTGCCCACCGCTCCCACTTCTCTGCGCTGCCTCCCCTGCTGCTCACACACCGCCCTTCCGGATGCTGCTGAATTCCTTACGGAATTCACAGGCAGCTAAATTTGTATCAAAATTTACGGTATGCCCTATACATTTACGGGCGGTTGGCAACACTGCTCACAGGCAGGCATTCGACCAATTGGTCGAATACACACAACGGGGTGGCAACGCCTGAACGAGGGGATCAAGAAAAGACAGGAAAGGCTCTACAGGATCCAGAGCCGTCCCTGTCTATAGGCAAGTATCTGACTTTTTTGTTTCTGCCTTTACACTCACTTTAATTTTTATAAATATTCAAATATATTAATTAGCCACACAGCTTTTTATGCTTTTTGTTGCTTATTAATAAAGCCCACAATTAAACTACAACAAACAATTGGAACTTGGCTTGGCAGTACAGAGAGGGGGAGATAGCTGCTATTTTGACACATAACTCGTGAAGATAACATAAATTAACATGATTTTAAAGACAGGGCAGTTGGCAGCAGATGGTACTTCTGTACTCACCGACTATGTAAACTGCATGTGCTCTCTCCACATACAACTCATATTGTTTAATTTAAATAAATAAATTGCATAATGATTTATCTGTGACAGTCTTTAAAATAAGTGCAAATTTAGCACCACAGGTGTCCCAAACCAATCTCGGGGCACTATTCTATAATAATCTTCACGTTACTCTTCTGAAGCACATCTGTTCCTCCACCCACCCCTTCATATGTACCTGTCCCTCAGAAACAAAGGTTTAGTCATGTTAAAAAAATCACATGATTGACAGATTACTCATCTACAAACACAATAACTTGAAAAAATATTTAACCCTCTTGATGCTGGCCCTGTTTTTTCGCATTACAACCTGGAAATAAAATTGATCTTTGGGGGTCGGCACCACTGGATTCAAACAACTTGCTTGCTGCTTTAACCGTTTCAGCCCACGGGGATTTTTCACCTTATGCATCAGAGCAATTTTCACCTCCCATTCATTCGCTAATAACTTTATCACTACTTAACACAATGTATTGATCTATATCTTGTTTTTTTCCGCTTTCTTTGGGTGGTACATTTTGCCAAGAATTATTTTTTTATAAATGTATTTTAACAGGATTAATAAGAAAAAAATTGGAAAAAATTCATTATTTCTCAGTTTTCATCCATTATAGCTTTAAAATAATCCACGCTACCATAATTAAAACCTATGTATTTTATTTGCCCGTTTGTCTCGGTTATGACACTATTTAAATTTTGTCCCTATCACAATGTATGGCGCCAATATTTTATTTGGAAATAAAGGTTCATTTTTTTCCGCTTTGCATCCATCAATTGCATCCACAAGCTTATAATTTAAAAAATGTTCATAGTATACCCCCTTCACATACATATTTAAAAAGGTGAGACCCTTAGGTAACTATTTTTTTTTTGTTTTTTTTTTAATTGTACTGTAATTTTTTTCCCATTAAAAATTTTATTTGGGTAATATTTTGGTGTGGGAAATAAACAGTACATTTTTAATTTTATTATATGTGTAAAATTTTAATGTAATGTATGTAGATGTAGTTTTACTATTTGGCCACAAGATGGCCACCTTGAGTTTATTTTTTTCTCCTTGTGCTTCTCGATCACTGGAAGCACAAGGAGGACGGGGAAACTTTTTTTTTGCAGAAAGACTGAAGCCTCTAGTAAGAGAGCTTCTGTTTTTCTGCTGGGAGCACGGGGGGCGCCCGCAATCGCGCACGGGAACGTGATCCTGGACGTGAGGATCACGTCCGGGCGGCTGAAATGATTAAAATGGGCAAAATATTTTTGTTGTATTGTGACACAAAAAACAGAAATCATTAGTGTGCTTAGGTATTCACTCATCAAAGTCAATACTTTGTAGAGCCACCTTTTGTAGAGATGACCAAAACTGTTTGCCCGGTGAATAATGCATGTTTGTGTCTATTCGCAAGCATATGACGTGTTCGACCTGCCCCCTATACGTTATAATGGGAGCCAAAAATTGACCCCACACCCAAGAGTCAGCAGACATATGGCAACCAATCAGCTACCCCTCCCACCTGGACCCCCCCCCCACCTAAAAAGCCAGCGCAACAGCCATTTTACACTCCGACTATGGCTGCTGTGAAGGAAACTAGGGACAGAGCTCTACTGCTATTAGGGAAAGCGTTAGGCCTGTGTTCTGTGTCCTCAGTGAATACCAATTCACTATCTACATAGCCGCAAGGGCCCTTCTAAAGGCTGTGTTTTGATCTTGTGATATTGCAGTTCAGTGTATCCACACAGTGCACTTTAGCTGTTGCAGACAGGTGCAGTCAGTGCTTAGTGCTACAGTAGTTCACCCTTCCAAGGTCTTTTTTTTTTTTTCCTGCTATCGTTATATTGAAGTTTTGTGTGTCCAGTGCACATGTTAGCTGTTGGGAGACAGGTCTGTTGGTCCTAGTAGTGCGCCGACCATAACCCAATAATCCTTCACCACCACTACTGGCATCTAGTATCCACTACAGCCCCCTGTATAAGTCCTCATTGAAGAATCAGTTTTTTTGGTCACTTAACTGTCATTGAACTACCTCATCCTGACAATAGGGACTGGAAAACTGCAATCACCTGCACTCCTGTGAACGTATGCAAAAGCATCCTGCTCACCTGACATTATCACTAAAGCTCTTTGCAGTTGTTTGCAGTGCGTTAAACGCAGCGTTTCATCTGTCAGTGTGTGAACCGGGCCTTACACTACCTTATTGGCGTGTATGCATGCCAGACTTTTTAAAGAACTTAGGGCTTGATTCATCAAGCAGTGCTGCTAAAGCAGCACGGCTTAATGAGTCATAGTGCATCCTATGCACACCTTACATAGCAGTACGCGCTGCCATGTAAGGAGTGTGCCTTCCTTAGTTATGTGCATTGCTTCCTTAGCAATGCGTGAAGCAATGCGCCTAACATTAGCTGTGGTCCCCCCCCTTCCGCTGCCTGAGGTACCTGCCTCACCCCGCCTCATAGGCAGCCCGGGGCTGACAGTATACATTGATTTTTGCAGTAACATGTTGTATGGACTTCAGTACTTGTTAATCTCTTATGTACATTAACTTGAAATGTAGTTCCCTTTATTTATATTGGTTAGTTACCCACTAAACTCTAGTGGGTAATGAACTAGTGACTAGAGATTCTGTTCACATAGTATACATCTTTTTGAATACAATCAAAATATTAGCATTGCAGTAAGGTGTGTTTTACAATATTTCAGGTAAATGCATGTGCCTTCTGCATACTATGCTGTCATCACAGAGAAGAAAGTGACAGGGACAACAACTAACATGCAGCAGTTTCAACCCTTCCCCATTCTATACCCTCAAACACACAGCTCTCCATACAAAGAAAATGCATAACACACCTGCGACATCCACAAGCGCATGATTCAGATTTAATTTATTCACACTGCTGCTGTACATTGCCAAAAGAGAGGTCTTTAATATGGCCAGCAAAAGCTTCTCTTCCTGCAGTAAAATCTGCCTTTTATCTGGGGTGACGTTGATATCCACACATTCTGTAGATGAAACAGAAAGGTAAAACCTTATGTAGATAAAGAATCCTAAATGTGACTAAATGTGGTACAGTATTAAATCAGGAAGAAAAACATTTTATGTACATATATAGATACAATTCTGGATGATTTAGACACCTTAACGTGACATTACTTTTAAACTAAGCATGCTTAAAATGAGGCCCTATTTAATAATGTAATATCTGCTTGACTTGTTTACGCATTTTTTTTTTTAAATAGTAGATAGATGTAGGTCGTTCAACGCCAGTATGCACAATACAAGTTATTACACGGTGCTTGTACAACTTGTAAACATACAGTACTGATGATTTTTGTTGCGCCTCAGGCAGCAATGTTGTGTCAATTCTAGCCGATTCTTTGAGGATGAACAAAGTCTTGACGTGATGAATACCAAAAAGGTTGAAAAAGGAATACTACCTGCCACGAGACTTCTGGTTCTAGACTGTTATCATTAATGAAACATGAGGTAATCACTTTGACCCAGAAACAGAATGGGAAAAAAAAAAAAAAACCCAAAAAAACAAAGCCTATTGTAATTTAGCAAGTTAGGTGATGGTGACTACAGGGCAGTTTCTAGACTAAAATGCACCCAGGGCGAGAGTGTGAAAATTGCCCCCCTCCGCGCCGGAGCCAGGTATAGGTGCCTGCAGTATAGGTTAGCTAGGTCTAGTTGCACTCAGTATAGGTAGTGGGCTATAGGTCCCCCCCAGTATAGGTAGTCAGGCATAGGTGCTCCAGTATAGGTAGTGGGCTATAGGTCCCCCCAGTATAGGTAACCAGGCATAAGTGCCCCGGTATAATTTCCCCAGTATAGGTTAGCCAGGTAGGTGCCTCCAGTATAGGTATACAGTATAGTTGCCCTTATTATAGGTTAGATAGGCAGTTGCCCCTGGTACAGATTAGATAAGTAGGTGCCCCAGTACAGGTTAGCTAGGTGGGTGCCTCTAATATAGGTAGCCAGAATAGTTGCCCCCAGCATAGGTTAGATAGGTAGGTGACCCCAGTATAGGTTAGATAGGTAGGTTCCCCCAGTATAGTTTATATAGGTAGGTGCCCCCAGTATAGTTTAGATAGGTAGCTTACCCCAGTATAGGCTAGGTAGGTAGGTGCCCGCAGTATAGGCTAGGTAGGTAGGTTCCGCAGTATAGATTATATAGGTAGGTTCCCCCAGTATAAGTTAGGTAGGTAGGTGCCCCCCCTCATAATGGAGGGGGGAGCAGCAGCCGGGGAGGGCATCCCGACCTCTCCCTTCCTTCCCTTCCATGCTCCCCCCTCGGACTGCAGAGTAATTAGCGCAGGGAAGCGCTGTATACAGCTACTCACCTCCCTGGTTCCAATCGCCGCTCACTCGCCGCCGGTCTTCTCCTCTCTGCATAGACGCAGAGAGGAAACCGGTGGCGAGTAAGCAGCGATTGGAACCAGGGAGGTGAGGTAGCTGTATACAGTGCTTCCCTGCACTAATTACTCTGCAGTCGCCCGGGGAGAGGGAGGGAGAGGTCAAGCTGCGCTCCCCGCAGCTGCAGCTCCCCCCTCCATCGCAGCGCCCTCTCTCCATCTGCGCTCAGGGCTGCCGCACGGCTGCACAGCCCCTAGAAACGGGCCTGGGTGACTATTCCAGTGAAGGATTTGGAATGTGTGATAGTCCACAGTTCCCCAACCCTATTCTCAAGGCCCACCAACAGTACATGTTTTTCAGAAAACCACAAACACACAGGTGGGGTAATTAGTGTCTCAGCAGAGCTGATTAACTATCTCTGTGGATTTCCACAAAACATGCACTGTTGGTGGGCCTTGAGGACAGGGCTGGGGAACACTGTGATAGTCGATGGTGGCTATTCTGGTGATGTATTTGGAGGGTGTGTTAGTCGAGTGTCTATTTTGGTGATGAATTTGGAGAGTGTGATAGGAAATGGTGATGGATTTGGAGGGTGTGAAATCCATCATCCATCGCGGTGACTATTCTCGTGATGGATTTGGAGGGTGTGATGGACGATGGTGACTATTCTGGTGATGGATTTGGAGGGTGTGATAGGCAATGGTGATGGATTTGGAGGGTGTGATAGGCAATGTTGACTATTCTGGTGATGGATTTGGAGGGGGTGATGGGCAATGGTGACTATTCTGGTGATGGATTTGGAGGGTGTGATGGGCGATGGTGACTATTCTGGTGATGGATTTGGAGGGTGTGATAGGCAATGGTGACGGATTTGGAGGGTGTGATAGGCAATGTTGACTATTCTGGTGATGGATTTGGAGAGTGTGATTGTCGGAGGACTACTTTAAGATCAGTCAGACACCTGAGTATACTAAACCAACATGATCAATAGCTGTAAAAAGCCATCAGGGAAAAGAGGTGTGGAAAATTGAGGAAGGGCAGTCTGCTGTTTTGGCATTCATTCTGCTGCATTTAAATTAATAACAAATCCATCTCAATTACCTAAACATGTAGTCACATCTACCCTTAGTGAGAGGATAACGGGAACAGCAGAAAGATCTTTATTTCAAGGGTATAAAGGCCTTAAAGGATACCCGAACTGACATTTGACATGATGAGATAGACATGTGTATGTACAGTGCCTAGCCCACAAATAACTATGCTGTGTTCCTTTTTTTCTTTCTCTGCCTGAAAGAGTTAAATGTCAGGTATGTAAGTGGCTGACTCAGTCATGACTCAGACAGGAAGTGACTACAGTGTGACCCTCACTGATAAGATTTTCCCCTTTTTTATCTCTTTCTCAGAAGTCATTTTCTGCTAGAAAAGTGTTTTATTGTTGGAATTTCTTATCAATGAGGGTGACACTGTAGTCACTTCCTGTATGAGTCAGGACTGAGTCAGCCACTTACATACCTGATATTTAACTATTTCAGGCAAAGAAAGAAAAAAAGGAACACAGCATAGTTATTTGTGTGCTAGGCACTGTACAAACACATGTCTATCTCATAATGTCACATGTCAGTTTGGGTATCCTTTAAGAAAAAGGAAGAATGAGGTACTATTGTAATTCTCTATCTGATTGACTTTCTAAAGAGGAATGATCAATGGAAAGGTTGTTTGATGTCGATAAAGAATGTCGTTGATGACCAATTTCATTACATTATTAAATTAATTAATCCATCAAACAATCAGATTGTGCGTGATCAGCTTAACCACTTTGCATCCAGACCTTGTTTCCCCCTTATACACCAGAGCAGTTTTGACATTTTAGCTATGTCCCTATTTAATCAGCAATAACTTTATCCATACTTATGACACTAAATGAAATATATATTGTTTTTTTTTTTTTCAAGACAAACTAGTTTTTCATTGTATGGCATTTCTTCCCCTCGAACAATTTTGTTTTCTATGCGTTTTATTGGTAAAATCAAGAGGAAAGAAAATAGAAAAAAACCCACATTATTTCTCAGTTTTACCAATTTCCGTTTGAACATAAATAGTGCTACTGTAGATAAAAAAAACCCACAAATTTTGTTTGGCTATTCCTACCGTTTATCACAAAACTTAGATTATGTCCCTGTCACAATTTATGGTGAGGATATTTGATTCTGAAATAATGCTACGGTGTGTATTTTTCACCATGAACTGGGAAAATAAAAGCATTCTTAATGCTAAAAATCAATCTTATTGGCTCAGGGAACATATATTCCCTTTAACCTATTAGTGCTGCAGCAGATAGTGCCGGAGATGTGCACAGGAGCATTTCCCAACCGTGCACAGCTGTGCCTTAGCTACAAGACATATCTACGTCCTCGTGGCTTAGATGAAGTCACAGAGGATGTAGATATACTGTAGTGGTGGATAAAAGTGGTTAAAGTGACTGGAGTCAAGGGGTATATTTATAAATATGTAGAGGATTCCAAATCCTGTAATGATGTAAATATATTACTATTGCTAAGAAAGTGAAGATATGGCAGAACGGCAGCTGACAAAACTATAAATGGATCCCTGTTGTATCCCTTCACATTCCCCAAGCTTTCCTTTTTTATTATTACAGAAACTTGATAGTTATTCAGGTGTAAACGTCATTGATACACCGTCACAGTGACAATTGCTGTTGCTTTAAATTAAATATATTAAATGCAGTGGCGTGGCAATAGGGGATGTAGAGGTTGTGACCGCCTCGGGCCCTTGGGCCAGAGGGGCCCCAAGGGACCTTCCCTCAACAGCAGTTTTAGCTCTTTATTGGTCCTGTGCTGGTAATGATCACTTTTATAGAGGCATTGAATGGTGGTAATCACTAACAAAGTTGTTCTCCATCCCATTTGCTCCTCTGATACTATGGATGTCCTTGGCAAGTTTTGGTGCGCTATATCAATTGTTATGTATGAGTGCTTGCGGGGGGGGGGGGGGGGGGGGGGGGGCAATGTAAAACTTGCAATGGGGCCCAAAGCTCCTTAGCTATGACACTGATTACATATGCACAAGGGATCGGATGCTTGACTCTTTATTCCCATTGCCAAAGGATGTTACTTGTCTCAGGTCTTCAGTACTATAGAATACAAGAGAAAAATCAATATTTCTGTAAAATTCTTACCAGAATTAACACATATGTTGAGAACAACAAATGGATACTGATGTCTGTTGAACATGTGGTACACCTCATTCACAACCTTGGAAACCTGATAAACAGAAGCCATAGTAAGACGTGATGTCCGTGAGCAGTCTAAAAGAAGGAATATTTGTGTTTCCAACAATACATTTTCATTTAAAAAAAAAATGACTTACATGA
The DNA here is from genome assembly GCF_040937935.1 of Hyperolius riggenbachi. Lineage (NCBI taxonomy): Eukaryota > Metazoa > Chordata > Amphibia > Anura > Hyperoliidae > Hyperolius > Hyperolius riggenbachi. Next base: position 117,015,166 of record NC_090652.1, read on the forward strand.
TAAACTATACATATACTATCTTTGAATTGGCTGTACAGCTAGCGAAAGAAAAGAGAACTGTTACATATGACAATGAGAACAAACGATGATGATAATGATGATGTACATTTCTGTACTTTAAAAGTGAAATTTGATGCTACCCTAAATATGCCACAAAATGTGCTGCCAGAATGCAGGTACTATAAACAGCCTGCATGTAGTGACCATACCTCAAACATATGCTTGTCTTGCCATCTAGAATCTTCCCTTCCCAGCTGCACAAGGCAAGTCACTAGAGTTGTGTTTTCCCACCTATGGCAGCACATACAGGAACCAGATTGTGCCAAGGTCACAGCAAAGCATTTAGTTAGATAACAGTGCCGCTGCCAGATTGGAACCAGTGCACAAAGATAGAAGAGGAGTGCATCTCAACCGTAGACTGCGTTAAGGTCATTAAATTTGCGGATGACACCACCATCCTAGGACTCATCAGCAGAGGTGACAAAACGCACCGACCGCAGTAAGACTGAGCAAATCTGCAATTGGTGTAAGAGCAACAAGCTAGTCCTAAATGCTGCAAAGACTTAAGTTGATTGTGGACTTCAAAAAACACACTCCCCCTCCTAAACTGGTCTTCTTCGAAGGCACTGAAGCCAGAGTACCAAGGGTTCGGTTCTTGGATACAACCATCACCAGCGACCTGAGATGGGGAGATAACACGACCAAATGCCAAAAAAAAGCTCAGCAACAGTTGTTCTTCTAGAGACAACTGAGGAAGTTCGGTATGCCGCTGGAGCGGATGACAAGCCTCTATATCATTTGCTCATCTATCATCGTAGGATATGCTGGCGTTACCACAAGCAACAAGTACTGACTATAAAGAGTAATCAACGCTGTGGAAACAATCATTGGCACATTCCTGCCACCACTGGATCAACTCCACGAATCCAGGCTGAGAACCAAACAGAATCTCGCGCAATCCCCACCACCCCGGAAGTCGCTTCTTCAACAGTCTGCCTTCAAGCTGCCGCTACAGGACTATTCCCACCAAAACCTCGAGGCACAGGAACTCCTTTTTCCCTCAAGAAGTGATCCTTCTGAACTCGAGCCCCTATACACAGCAAAACCTCCTAGCATGGTACCTCCTGTATTACGGTTACATAGGCCCCTGTACACGGAGGTATGGTTTCATTCTATGTTGTTCTTTTCTTCTCTGTATGTCATTTTTTGCACTGTGGTTTTTCACTGTATGCAATCTTGCACTATGCCCTATGCCAATGCGCAACACATACAATTCTGGGTGTGGCAACTGCGAAATAAAGGATTATGTATTCTGTATACCTTGGCTGGATCACATGGCCGCTGATTGATGAAGAAAAACTGTCTATCTGTTGCACTTCTTCCCACACCATGATCACAATGAGATATGTATCCTGTAATACTAAAAAAAAGACAAAATAAGGAAAGCAAAATAAAAAAAACATAACCTCTTTGCACCTCCAGATTCAAACAATGCATAGCATGGACACTTGTATACCCAAATATACATAAATCACACTACATATGAAAACCTGCATTGCACCCAAAAAAAAGAAATGCAGCACTCTGTGAATTTATTTTACTGCATATACAAAAATGCATCACATGTGAGCGAGCCCATTGATTAACATGACCTGTCAGGTCTAATGCTTTTCCAATTTGCAGTAAAATGTGAATAAATTATGTAGTGTAAACAATCCCAAAAGTGAAACTGAAATGGGTTTCTGATAAATTCATTTTCACTTTTTTTCCCATAAGATATAAGGACTACATTTTTCATATTTTTATTTCTTTAAAATTTTCTTTTCATTCATTTTTTTGTGTCCTATCAGATGGTGTTTACTGTCACTATTCATTTTATTTGCTTTCATGTGCTGGTTTTAAATGCCACAATTCTTTCTAGCTTAGAATTAATGGTGCATGTAACTAGCCCAGTTACAATTTGAACTCAGAATTTACGATGTCTCCCCATCACCAGAGTCTACTTTATGTTATGTTGAGGGAACGGTTGATCTTATCAATTTAGCCAGGATGCCTGGGAAAGCTTCCTGAGTATCAGTTAAGGCATCTTGTCACAGGAGTCCTAGTGGTCAGACCGCAAATTGCCTTCCAATCGGTTTCAGCACACAGACCATGCAAGCTCTGGTCGCGATCTTTGCGCAGAAACCGACAGAAATTTGGGCAGCAGCCCGACCAGAAGGGAGCCTGTGGGTTACGGAAATACACTTTACACACTAGTTCAGGGTATAACTGCCACCACCTCTGTTACCATGGGACAGAGGAGTCCACTGACTGTCTGAACCTAGATCTACAAATAAAAACGGTTAAAACACGCTGTATTCTGTCTAGCTAGCAACAATACAATAGTAGCGTCTCTTAAGAAGTCTGGTTCAGTTTGTGCGGCTGCGAAGCAGGGTAGCGGAACAGTGAATGACTTGGATAAAGTCGTTTATTCACGGCAATATAAATAATTAATATATACAGACAATTATTAAAATCAACAATTATTAAAACAGTAATAGCCAGTATGAAAAATAAAAGAAAGGGAGAAAAAATACTTAGTTTCATGGAAAATGTCCTTTTGTGGGAAAATCATCAAGTCCTTGGTTTCAAGTTCCGCAAAGTTCTTTGTTTCAGCTAAGTTCAAGCAAAATGGCCACCACTTGTTCCTCACGGTGGCTGTGTGTTCATGAAGGTGGAAAAATGGAGGAATGAGGACCCGCCTGCCAGCCATGTGCTTTTGATGAAGCTGGTTTGAGGGTGTGGCAATGCCGGCCCCCTCTGAGTCACCCACCAATGACAGTTCATACCCTCAGAGATTTTAGGTTTTAAACTTACAAACTGCCGTACTACACAAACGATACACGTTATATTTAGGGGGATAACAGATTCATACTTGTCGGAAAATACAGATTAATATGACATCAGACATGGCTACGGCAGCGGGTCCAGTTCTTGAGAAGGGTCATACCTCAATAACCAGACGGACCATCACAATGAATTTCATATCAGCACGATGGCCAGATTTTACCGAACAAGACAATATGAATTTTATAGCTGTGCGAGGTATGGTTGCCATATAATCGTCAAGAAACCATACCCCACATGCATTCATATCTGGCCTGGTCGGAGCCGCTTCGGCTGGCTTTCTATGGCCCACCTGTGGAGATTAGCTTCCTGAACTCAAGGGTTTGTTCCTGCTCATTAGCATATCAAGAGCCATCCTGCAGTTAAGCTGATGTCTTCTCTCTGCTGAGAAAAGACAGATGCTCCTACACAATCAATCCAGATTCTATTGATCTGAAGCGCAATCGATGCAGAGAATCGAGTGCGATCGCTTTTTCTTCACGGGCGGTTCCAGAACTCGTCTGCGGCCCCGCAACCGTCTGTGACACATCTAATTACATTTATGTGTGCTAAAGGATGTTTCTCCTCTGTATGTCAGTGTATATAAGCTGTGTTTTTCAGTTTTTGTCAGGAACCAGTCAGAGGAAGGCTTTTTAAAAGGCCGAAAGCTCACTTTTTACTCATCTCAAGTTAGCCAATAAATGGTATCATCCGGATTCAAAACTCCTTGAAATAAATAATATATGGTATTATACAGAGGGGGTGATCTGCCTTCCAGAAAGAAGATAAAAAAAAAACAAAAACAAAAAAAAACCACAGAAATACTGGGAGTCCTGTATAGTGTAAGTGTGTACGTTTAGAGAAAGTCAATCACAATTAAAATAAAAAGCCCGGTTTGCAAGTTCGGTAACAGAAAGGCCCATCTCGCTCAAGGAAGTGGTAAAACCGGCCATTAATTGGCAAATCAAAACTGTATGTGTGTCGGTGTGTATGCAACCTAAGTAGGGTCTTCAGACTCTATAGCCCTGTACACTGTAAAGAGTTCTTGGTCAAGGTGGGGGAGTTATCTCTGCTAAGAATCTAGCATGTCTACAGCTCCCCGATGCGTTGCTGAGAGATCAGGAGTGCAGATACATCAGTACATTGTTCTTCACCGTACCCATCCTGCTCAAAGCCGCTCCATCAACCCCCCTCCCCTCTCCATAGCAACAGAACGCGTTGCAAGGTTTTAGCCTAGTGACATGTCTGTACAGCACTAAGCCCTCAAACAGTTACCAGAGGTATCAAGTCCTAATCCCCGTGGAAAGTATTTTTCCTGGATGTGTATAAACTTTAAGTATGGTACGGATTATTCTTACATTGTCAGGTCCACAGAGGATAAGGAAAACTGGTAGGTAAGTTTTAGAATGTTTTAAGGGCTTGTCTTAAAGTGGCCCTGAACTCAAAACTTCCTCTCTGCTCTTAAAGATAACCAACAGCATAATAAAATTTAAAGAAACAGATTTCTTTGTTACACCTGATACAAATCTTGCAATAAATCTGCAGTGTGTCTACTTCCTGCTTTCATGGAAGCAGACATATTGTTTACATCCTGTGTTTACCAATTAGCTCTCTGCCGTGGCAGGCAGCTGATATAGCCGAGGGATCAAATTATGACTTTTGATTAGTCACACGAGGGGATTAGACAGGCTAAACTCTCTAAATACATACAGGGTGCATTTCTATATGTTTCCTTCTGTCCTGTGCACGAGTTCAGGTCCACTTTAATGTGCTGTAGGTAAATGCAAAAACTAATGGGCAGAAGGAGGAAATTCCAGACAGGTCAGAGAAATGGTAGCTATGCAATTGCATACAGCTAAGTCATAGTAGTAATAATGTGTAATGCCCTGCCTTTTAAAATCAAACCATTTAATAAGAAAACACTGTATATAAACATAATTGGCCAATATGGTTGTTCCAGGCACACACAGTATATAATTAAAAGATATAAATAGAAAATAAATAATAACAAACAATAAATATAGGGACTCCACCCTTACTGACTAAGATAAATAGAAAGGGTGATAAACTCATTAACATATTTATAATAGTGGAATTGCTGCACCACCTAGAGGACTAGTCAGGCACTAAAATACAATCAAACTAGGTGCATGCCCTAACAAACAACTAAACCTGATATATGGGGGGGATTGTACTATTTAATTTAATTGAAAAACACAAAAACCATACTTATTCATAAGTTAACTGTATTTACATGAAGCTAACAGTATTCACATAAACATGTAAAAAATAAACTGAAAAAGGCAATAGCTGCCCTATCATCAATGGATGAACTAATTAGCTATACTACTCACTTGTAGAATCCATCAGGTAGCTCTGCGTGATTCAGCCCATACTCTTCACAAACACTTTCATTTGGGGGCAGCTGGACAAAAGGGATCAAACTCTGCAACTGAGAGGAAGAGAAAATACACGTGTATAGTAGCTACTCAGATTATAGCTATTGTATAATGACACACCATAGATTTTTGGTTTATGATTTTTATAATAGCACTCAGATCAACATCAGGATTCAAGCAAGTCATAATCCTGAAAAAATTCTGCTTATTTTTAACAGGCTGCTCGCAATGAGACATTAACACAATATACAGAAAATTCTCAGCGCAGTAATTAGAAAAGTAACTTCACTTTAGTACAAATTGTTTACATTGAAGTGTGCATGCTTACTGTAGTTGACAAAATCTTCTTTTCTTCTAGGCTCTGCCCCTTCTCTTCAGTTGTTGCAGTTTTTGATCTCTCTTCCCTGCCCCCAACAATGTTATATCTGGGGTGTTCATTTTGAAACAGCAAATTTTGGTACAGAGTTGCACTGATGATGTGGGCACTGCTATAGGCCATAATGAGAATTGGCTATAGAAGCCATCAGCGACCAATTTGGCTGCTGGTGGGGGAACAGTATTTAGTGCGGGCAGGAGTTTGGCTACAGCAGGGTGAGCAGTCTTTTGGCTTAGTTGTAGCACAAAATGTGAGAGAGAGTAGGGCTAAATATGTCAGCCTCAATATTCCTCTCAGTTCATGTGCGCTTTAAGTACTTTGTTTATTCACCTGTTGTTTTTTTAATGTTATTTTTTTCTCTCGAAGTTTTTGAAACAAAAAAGTGTAGATATAAACAAGTATATACAACATCCTTCGAAAAAAAAAAAAATAATCAACAGCTTAGAGGTCAGACTGCAAAAAGTAAATGTGCACTTAGTAACTCGATAAAGCTGATTGAATAGAAGAAATTCCTCAGCCATCAATCATTTTAGATTTGGTCTACAGCTGAGTAAATAAAGGGGCATAGTTAGTTGGCTACTCACCTGTTTCTGTCCAAACACAGCTCCTATGTTCTCCTTTACACTGCTTGATGCGCCGCTAGAACACACCACAGGGGTTCTCTTGCCCTGGCCAACTTGATTGGTGCAGTTTATACGAACTCCAGTTGAAATTATACAATACGCTTGTAAAACCTGAGCCATTTTGGCAAATTCCTTAAAAAGAGTAAAAGTGGAACTATTAAAGAGACTCTGTAACAAAATTTTCAGCCTTAGTTCTTCTATCCTATAAGTTCCTTTGCCTGTTCTAATGTGCTCTGGCTTACTGCAGACTTTCCTAATTGCACAGTGGCTGTGTTATCTCTGTTATATGATCTAATCTGTTTCCTTCTGTCAGCTCTGTCGGGCTAATGCTGAATACACACCATGCATTTCCGCGTCGAATGCGTCCGTCGATACGCGTCGATTCGATTATTTCCGAGCATTTCCAAACGCATTTCGATGATTTTTAGGTCGCTTGCCATGTAAAGTATGGCAAATCGACTTAATGATCCATCGAAGCTTGAATCGGACATGTCGGAAATAATCGAATCGATGCGTATCGACGGACGCATCGAACACGGAAACGCATGGTGTGTAACCAGCATTAGGCTTGAATGTGTGGAATGTGCAGGGCTGCTTGTGATTGGATAGAAGCGATACACACCCTCTGCAGGCACCCTGCAGACTCTGTATGACTCACACACTCTGCTTATGTGAGCCTATCACAAGCTGGTTAGTTTGTTTGTAAACACTGCCTAAAACTGTTAATTACAAGCCAGGATTGCAGCAGAGAGTGGCAGAAACAGCACAGAGGGGCCTAGGAGAACATAATTAATAGAATGGTATGCTTTTTGCTGTAAAAATTTTAGAGTACAGATTCTCTTTAAGTTTAGAAGCTAAAGTTTAGTTTAGAAGTGAAATTATTAGAAACTAACAATTTGTAAAATGTTGTGTCTCCTTCCCCTGCAACTTCCCCCTGCAACTTAACTTTGCTCCCCTGGGGCCCTGCAATGTCCTTGGCAGAATATCGTCTTGCCTGTCCCGGTAGACGAAGTGCAGGCCCCTGGGGGAGCACAATTAATTTGGGGGAGGGGGGTGATTTGGCAGCCGGCTCAGGTACCCAGGGGGGAAATTTGGCTGCATTGAAGGGACCCCATTTTTGGTTGTGGGGTGTATGTTGGGGGTCTCCAGTTTAATTTTGGCCGGGGGCCCTATTGTTAATAGAATTGTCCCTGCTGAGTTTTAATGAGTTATTGTTCCAGAGAGAAGTTGAAAGTTTTTAAATCCTGGCCACACCTACTACCCTATAATTCCCCTTGGTGCATAGGGCAGAAGATGACATCAGAAGGGCATTTGTACTGGCACTTACACTGTAAACAGCAATGGGCTCATCTGAGCTCAGATCAGTAACAACGTGCAGAACAGTCACTAGGGAAGGGAATGGCTGCAGGAAATACAACCTTACTGTTAAGTTTGAATTGTTTAGTCGATATTTCTGTACCTAGACTGATGGGAGCAGTATTGTGGAAAAAAACATGGCTAATGCTAATTTTGTACAATTACTAATCTAACTTAATCTAATAATAACAATGTATCATCAATCCTCATTGTGTTTTAGCATTAACCAAGCGAGATTTGCAAACTTTCTAAAACTGGCCATACAAGTATCAATTTTTTTCCAGTCCATTTGATCACTTTGAACGAATCTGCCAGACAGCTATTGCCCCCGACATTTCCAGTTGATTCAACTGCTAACAATGTTGGTAAATGTATTGCTTAAAGGATACCCGAAGTCACATTTGACATGATGAGATAGACATGTGTAAGTACAGTGCCTAGCACACAAATAACTATGATGTGTTCTTTTTTCTTCCTCTGTCTGAAAGAGTTAAATATCAGGTATGTAAGTGGCTGACTCAGTCCTGACTGGAAGTGACTACAGTGTGACCCTCACTGATAAGAAATTTCAACTATAAAACACTTTCCTAGCAGAAAATGGCTTCTGAGAGCAAGAAAGAGATAGAAAATGGAATTTCTTATCAGTGAGGGTCACACTGTAGTCACTTCCTGTCGGAGTAAGGACTGAGTCAGCCACTTACATGCCTGATATTTAACTCTTTCAGGCAGAGAAAGAAAAAAAAGGAGCACAGCCTAGTTATTTGTGTGCTAGGCACTGTACATACATCATGTCACATGTCACTTCGGGTATCCTTTAAAAATAATTCCAAGTGGGGGAAGAGAGGTGGAGGATTGACGGCTGCATAGGGCTACGCTGAATTGAGTGGTACTGTGCTCAATAGGTTTCTCATGACGTCTATATTGAGTTTGGCAGATTGTGTGGGAATCCAGAACTATGAAAACAATTTCTGATTAGAAAGGGAATGACCAGCTTGGCATATCAGGCCATAATGGACTCATGCATGCCTTGTTGAACAAAAGACATTTTTTTAAACTAATCCAGGATCAGGACCAGCATCAATGAGATGCCTGCGTTCATTGTAATAATGTAAGTAACACATCTACACATTACTTGCTGTTAGCATACTAACAGTACGCTAAAGAAGATCATGCATGTGGACATCTTGTGGCCAAATAGTAAAATTACACCTACATACTGTACATTTTCTTCAATAAAAAAGACCTACACATACATTTAAAATTAACCCCTTACCTCCCACACTCTCCCATAGTTACCCACATAAAAGTTGTGCATAAAAAAGATAGTTAAAAAATTACATAAATAATTACCTTAGGGACTGAACTTTAATATGTAAGTCAAGAGGGTATATTACTGTTATTTTTGAAAATATTGTCTTGTAAATAGTGATGGACGCAAAACTGAAAAAAATAGAATCTTTATTTCCAAGTAAAATATTGGCACCATACATTCTACTAAGGAAATATTTTAAATGTTGTAATAACCGGGACAAATGCACAAATAAAATAGGTGGGTTTTAATTACAGTAGCATGCATTATTTTAAAACTGTAATGGCCGAAAACTGAGAAATAATGCATTTTTCCAATTTTTTAAAAATGCATTTAGCATAAAATAATTCTTAGCAAAACATACCACCCTAAGAAAGCATAATTGGTTGTGATTGTTGTGATTAGTAGTGATAAAGTTACTGGCAAATGAAAAGGAGGGGTGCTGAAAGGTGAACATTGTTCTAGTCCACAAGGGAAAAAAAGCCCTCAGTGGTGAAGTGGTTAAAGTGTACTTGAGCCTCTGGATCCTGCTGAGGTTTACCATGGTCTCCTGGCTCCCACCATTACCGCACGTGGACCCCCAAAACATATCAGTCAAGAGCTTGCGGGATATGTTACAAAGTCAAGCTCTTCTTCATGCATGAGCGCTGCTGTATGACACCTGCACGAGTAAGCTGGACCCGCAGGTGCAGCTGTATTTGCAAGAGTGCAGCATGGCCACGATCGTGATAGAAGAGGAGGGCGGCTGTGATTTCAAGAGGGTCCTGGTCAGTGGCGGTATTCTTCAGGAGGACATTGGAAGCTCCTAAAGGATCCAGAGGCTTTTTTTTTTGCCTCATGTTTACCGGTACTTTAAAGAGAACCCGAGGTGGGTTTCTGACATGATTAGGACACAGAGGCACATTCGGCATACAATACCCAGCCTCTGTGTCCTTATAGTGCACCCCCAGGCCCCCCTGTGCTCTGCTGTCCCCCCTTATAAAAACCGCCACGCTAGTGACATGCAGCTTGTCGCTAGCTGGCTGTTTACATGCAGGTTGTCATTTACCTCCGCTCCCCCGCCTCCTGCATATCGCCGCTTCCCGCCTGCCTCCCTTTCCTCCCCGCCTCCGTAAGCCGATTGGAGGGCTTTTGCACTGATGTACTGATGAGGGCCAAAAGCCTGAAACAGGCCGTCTACATGTGGGGTTGGTGTCGCTGTGTAATATTTAAAGCGATAGGGTTGCTATACACCAGCGGTTCTGGATGCTTGCCTGGCTTACAGGGGCGAAAAGAGATACATTTGCATATTCAGTAGTGGTGCATTGTGGGTAACCACAAATGTTCACTTATAGCTGAATTATTACAAATTTCCTTCTGTTTTAAGAAGGCAAATTTCACCAAGAATACATTATTAGAAAAGGTAAACCATATCTACCTTTACTTACACCACTCAATACTAGATCAGATGTCAGCAGGGATCTGATGTTTTGTGGGACCTTATTTCATCTATTAAAAATGTTGCAAACTGCATTATTATTATTATTATTATTTAGTATTTATATAGCGCCGACCTCTTCCGCAGCTATGTACAGTAATATAAAGCAATTTTTGCATTCTGTGGTGGGATGAATCCCCAGTTACAAACCTTTTTGGTATTGCGCTGGAACTCCTTGTGGCGCACCGGCAGTGTGTAGAACAGCTGCTGCACAGTGACTGTGGTTCCCTGCTGTCGTGGGAGAGGAGACTGTTGGACAATTCTTCCATTCTGATCAAATACCAGACGTGTGCCCACTTTTGCTGTTTTATGGCAGGTGATAATGGACAAATCACTGTTACAAGAAAATCAAGAATAAAACAATTTTTAAATAATACACAAAAAAAGTATTATGTAGCAGCTGTCCATTTGTATCACTGCAACATTATGCAGGTGCTAAAGGATAAAAAGAATAAACACCTTTACCTTAACGCACACAATGAACTTAAAGCTTCTCCACGAAAGCCAAAAGTTTCCACACTGATCAGATCAGAGAAATCCTGTATCTTGGAAGTGTGATGTTTCAGAGCTAAAATGACAAACCACAAATGATTGCAAAATCCTGCAATTCACACATTGCTAGATCCATAACTACACAGGGACATTGTACAAACACGTCAGGAACAAGTTAAACAGGAGTCATGTTGCAGCAACAACAAATAGCCTCTAGATGCTGTGACAACTTACTAGCAAAACTAGCATTAGGAGTGCCTGAAAATGCTGTCCAGCCTTCAATAGCTAGCCAGTGAGACAGAAACTAAAAAGCAGATAAGGAGCGCTCTATAGTGCATTAATCATTTATTTACACTGCAATTAAAAGAATCCCACTACAAGACGTATCTGATGAAGTCATGGTTACGCTGAAACAAGTTATGACGCTATTGGCACACTAAGGTCCCGGCCCCGCCAACCGCTGCTTCCCTGTTCGCTAACATGGGAATCCACACTGCTGGCCACAGTGAGGAAGAAAAGAGCCATTGGAGTGTCCATCCGAGGTGGCTCCAGTACACTGCACATGAGTGCTATATGCTTTTATTCACCATACATCTTGTGATTCTTTTAATTTCAGTGTAAATAAATGATTAATGCACTACAGAGCACTCCTTATGTACTTTTTAGAGCACATACTTCGCCACAAGTTTCTGGAGCTGCACTGCTGGTATCATTAAGGGCTTAGGTCCACTTGGTTTGAGCACAGTCAACAATATCAGTCTTTGCTACACAGAGTCAAAAACTAGAGTTTGGCTACGGTTGCTCCTGATACAAGTCCATTGCGAGCAGCTAGATTTAATATCCAGTGACAAGTCTCATCAACTATTCACTGCAATACTCTCCCAGGTGACATGGTGCTAAATAACGTGGTAAGGACGCATGAATACTGTACTAAATTATATGGGTTAGCATATGCAGACCTTCGGCTTCACCTTCAGTTCATTGTTAGCTCTATATACACTGTGTAATGATCCGCTCAGCTGGATGCATTGGCAGACAGCTGTTTGACCATTCCTCTAGTCTGTGGGCTGCAGGTCTCTGCAAGAGAGACCTGTCTTTCCATTACAAGTTTCTGGTCTGTTCTGCTGCTGAGGAATTTGCATACACTCGTTATGCAAATCCCCTACCTGCCTCCTTTGATGACTGGCAGTATAAAGCAGTGCTGGGCCGAAATTACGCATTAGCGTAATTACGCATCGTAATTCACTACAAATGCACCGTAAGCGTTACGTGTAAGGTTACGGTATTACGCGTAATTAATTACGCGTAGACCGTAGGGTTACGTTTTACGCGTAACAAATTACGCGTAAGACAGTAAACTCCCATTGAAATTACACAGTCTGCCGTAATCGCGTAATATTACGCTCCCGTATAATATAAAAAAGCCGCCAACTTTAAGGGTTAATAGCAAAGCCCCCTTAAGTGCTAAGAGCCTCAAATTTGGAGAATATATTAAGGAGATCAGAAGGAATAAGAGGAAACATTTTTTTTTCAAAAAGTCCGTATAGTTTTTGAGAAAATCGATGTTAAAGTTTCAAAGGAAAAATATATACATTTAAAAACCCGCCGACTTTAACGGTTAATAGCAAAGCCTGCTTAAAATTTAGGAACACCAAATTCACACGGTATATTAAGGGGATCAGTGGGAATAAGAGGAAAAAATTTTTTTTCAAAAAGACCTTATAGTTTTTGAGAAAATCGATTTTTAAGTTTCAAGGGCGAAAATGTCTTTTAAATGCGGAAAATGTCAGTTTTTTTTGCACAGGTAACAATAGTGTTTTATTTTCATAGATTCCCCCAAGTGGGAAGAGTTTTACTTACTTCGTTCTGAGTGTGGGAAATATAAAAAAAAAACGACGTGGGGTCCCCCCTCCCAGACCTCTTTAACCCCTTGTCCCCCATGCAGACTGGGATAGCCAGAATGCGGAGCACCGGCCGCGTGGGGCTCCGCACCCTGACTATACCAGCCCGCATGGTCCATGGATTGGGGGGTCTCGGAAGGGGCAGCCAAGCTTTCCCCTCCCCCTCCGAGCCCTTGTCCAATCCAAGGACAAGGGGCTCTTCTCCACCTCCGATGGGCGGTGGAGGTGGAGGCCGCGATTTCCTGGGGAGGGGTTCATGGTGGCATCTGGGAGTCCCCTTTAAAAAGGGGTCCCCCAGATGCCCACCCCCCTCCCAGGAGAAATGAGTATAGAGGTACTTGTAGTACCCCTTACCCATTTCCTTTAAGAGTTAAAAGTAAATAAACACACAAACACATAGAAAAAGTATTTTAATTGAACAAAAAACATAACCACGAAAAAAGTCCTTTAATATTCTTAATTAACCATTAATACTTACCTGTCCCTTTAAAAGCCAGTTCCCACGCAATATCCTCGGAAATATACTAATCAGTTACAATGTAACAAAGTTATTACAATGTAACAACTTTGTTACATTGTAACTACGCCGCACCCGACGTCACTCACCGCCGCCGCCGCCACCGCGTCTGTGCTGCAGGACCCGACAGAGCTCTGAGCTATAGCTCAGAGCTCTCTAAGCATCTTTGTATTTGGGCTCCAAGGAGCCCCATTGGTCCTTAGCAGACCAATGGGGTTCCTTCTGATTTGAAGGAACCCCATTGGTCTGCTAAGGACCAATGGGGCTCCTTGGAGCCCAAATACAAAGATGCTTTCGAGAGCTCTGAGCTAATATAGCTCAGAGCTCTGTCGGGTGAAGGGACGCTAAGTCCCCGCCGGCTCCGCTGCCCTCCCCGCCTCTCCCACATGTCACCTATATACATGCTGGCACCCATGGGTGCCAGCATGTATATGAGTGACAGGTGTGGGCGGAGTGGACGGCGGGAGCCGGCGGGGACTAGCGTGTATGCGGCGGCCGGCGGGTGAGCGGCGAGTGACGTTGGGTGCGGTGGTGTTACAAAGTAACAAAGTTGTTACATTGTAATAACTTTGTTACATTGTAACTGATTAGTATATTTCCGAGGATATTGCGTGGGAACTGGCTTTTAAAGGGACAGGTAAGTATTAATGGTTAATTAAGAATATTAAAGGACTTTTTTCGTGGTTATGTTTTTTGTTCAATTAAAATACTTTTTCTATGTGTTTGTGTGTTTATTTACTTTTAACTCTTAAAGGAAATGGGTAAGGGGTACTACAAGTACCTCTATACTCATTTCTCCTGGGAGGGGGGTGGGCATCTGGGGGACCCCTTTTTAAAGGGGACTCCCAGATGCCACCATGAACCCCTCCCCAGGAAATCGCGGCCTCCACCTCCCATCGGAGGTGGAGAAGAGCCCCTTGTCCTTGGATTGGACAAGGGCTCGGAGGGGGAGGGGAAAGCTTGGCTGCCCCTCCCCTTCCGAGACCCCCCAATCCATGGACCATGCGGGCTGGTATAGTCAGGGTGCGGAGCCCCACGCGGCCGGTGCTCCGCATTCTGGCTATCCCAGTCTGCATGGGGGACAAGGGGTTAAAGAGGTCTGGGAGGGGGGACCCCACGTCGTTTTTTTTTTATATTTCCCACACTCAGAACGAAGTAAGTAAAACTCTTCCCACTTGGGGGAATCTATGAAAATAAAACACTATTGTTACCTTGCAAAAAAAACTGACATTTTCCGCATTTAAAAGACATTTTCGCCCTTGAAACTTAAAAAATCAATTTTCTAAAAAACTATAAGGTCTTTTTGAAAAAATTTTTTCCTCTTATTCCCACTGATCCCCTTAATATACCCTGTGAATTTTGTGTTCCTAAATTTTAAGCAGGCTTTGCTATTAACCGTTAAAGTCGGCGGGTTTTTAAATGTATATATTTTTCCTTTGAAACTTTAACATCGATTTTCTCAAAAACTATAAGGTCTTTTTGAAAAAAAATTTTTTCCTCTTATTCCTTCTGATTTCCTTAATATATTCTCCAAATTTGAGGCTCTTAGCACTTAAGGGGGCTTTGCTATTAACCCTTAAAGTCGGCGGCTACCTAACATTGATCCATGCGTCAACTTTTCCGCTTGGCAGCATGACCTTACGCATTAATTGCTAGTAGGATTTTACGCGTAAACCTATTACGTAATAACTTGAATTACGGTATACTTACGCGTAATTGCGTAAGTGCTACGCGTAATTATAGACATGTACCGAAATTGACTGTCTATGCCGTAAGCGTAATTTCGTAATGCGTAATAGCGTAAAATTACGGGTAATGATCCGTAAGCGTAGCTTTCTCCATTACGACCAGCACTGGTATAAAGAGCTATGTTTCCCAGAGTCCTTTGCTGGTCATAAGGGTTAGTCCTGTGAAACACTCGGTGGAGTGTCAGTCTTGCTCATTGTTGAAGATTAGCTTAGAGTAATTCCTGGAACTGCACTAGGCAGTTTCCCTAGTGCAGTTAGGATTGCATATCTGTTTTGTTTATCTGTTGCGATTGTCCTGTCCCAGCGGTGGTCAACAGGAAATCGTTCTGTGTGTCTGGGTGCTAACCGGAACAGTGGTTGTTACTGGTAGCCCCTTCTGTTCTGTATTCCTGGATCGCACTAGCCTCTTGCGCTAGTGCTGTGGATCCTTCTGGTCTGCTACTCTCTTGCTGTACTTGGATCGCACTCGCCTTGCGCCAGTGCTGTGGATCCTATCTCTCACTTATTCCTGTTTTCGTGTATCTGTCTTGTCTGCTACGAACGCTTGCTGGAGGCTCGGTGAGGTAACCGTTAAGCAAGCGCTTGCGTCCTCTGTTTCATGTTTGTCTGTCGGTGGTTAGTTAGGCGTGCTTGTCTCTGTTGTGCTTATCACGTGGAGACCGCGCATAAACGCGTGCACTGTTGCGAATGAGTGTGGTGTTCGCGTTTAGCTAGAGTTTGTTATTTTCCTTATCTTCTCGTTGTATGATTTGCTGTGCTTTTGCTACTCTCGTGCTCTGCCTTGCTGTAGCCTTGTGTCACCTCTGGCAATCGCCTCTCTCGCGATTGCGTTCCTACATCATATCTGCTGTTGTGTATGCACCGTCGCGGGTTGGCGACTAGTTTGGTGCACACACATACAATCTGTCCCTGTGCTCATTCTCTTCCGCAACCGCTTCTCTTGCGATTGCGTTCTCACTTGGTTTCCTTTGTTGTATGTCCGCCGTCGCAGGGTGGCGGCTAGATTGGTGGACATACATACATTCCTCATCTGTGCTTATTCAGTCTTGTGTCGCTGTTAGCAATCGCCATCTCTGGCGATTGCCTTCTCTCCTGTTCTTCATGGTTGTGTGTGCACTGTCGCGGGTTGGCGACTAGATTGGTGCACACACATACCCTCTGTCGCTTTGCTCTCTCTCCTTCAGGGCTATCTTGCCCTGCGTTTCTTCCCTTCGTGCAATTCCTGTCTTGCGTCTGTGGCAGGGCAGAGGAGCTGTTCCTCTGCACTCCACAGCTCCACCTGCCGACAGGAATTTCCCTCTACAGGTGCATTGCACCTTTTGCTGGGTTCCCTCAAATTACACGCTTGTGGAGGATTTCCGCAGTGTCAGCGGACGTCTTGTGCGCTGATCACGGAGAGAATTCCACAATCGTTACACACTGCTGCATTAGTGAACAAACTGATTATCTGACAATTAAGAGCTCCTTTACATAGGTGTATACGTTAAATGTGAACCGTTAGATCCTTACCCATGTAGAGCGATGGGATGAACCAAGGAACGTGAAGGCTCTATGTTATCCAGAGCATTCCAGGTCCTTGGTCCATCTCATCGTTCCAGCGCTATCGACCTGCTAGGTTGAATACCTCTTTGGTACTCCTCAGGCAGCCTTTGGATGTACTCTTCCCAGTGTACTTCCAAAGAGGAGCAGATCCTTACTGCAAACATGCAAGTATTGGCTAGCCAATGTGCATTACGGATGCACCCTGACTTCGGAAGCACTCGGAGATGCGAAGACTGCCTGAGAAGAGCTGGACAGTTGCAGAACCTCAATGGGGGAGATGTATCTAACCTGAAATGCATTTCCTCAAGCAAGAGCATAGAACAGACTCTCATAAATATATTTTCAGTTTAAATGCTTCATTTCTAAGATTGAATGTTAAACAGCAGCCCTGGCAAAACTTTGTCTCTGTCAAAAAAAAAAAAAAAAAAGGTTTTGTTCCAGCGTCTGGAGCATTGTTCCCCTCCTCTGTGGGCTCCATTCTGCTGCTACAAATGCACACTTGTTTATACTGGTTGTTTGACCCCTTCTAATGACAACTATGTCCTTGCACATTGGTGCATGAACAATGTGAACTTGGGAGTACTTGCCTTATGGAATGGTCCTTTTGACTTTTGGTTTCCTTTTTAGTACTTGTTTGAGGTGGATTTGTCATAATTCCCCAAAGGATGGATTCATGTATGTTTGTATGTACATTCATGGAGATCTGCACTATTACTAAATGCCTCTGAAGAAGTGACCTTTCATGGTCGCAAAACGCGCATCAGGCTGCCTCTAAGGCAGAGTTCCCCAACCCTGTCCTCAAGGCCCAACAGTGCTTGTTTTGTGGAAATCCACAGAGGTAGTTAATCAGCTGCTGAGACACTTATTACCTCACCTGTGTATGTTTGTTGTTTTCTGCAAAATATGTACTGTTGGTGGGCCTTGAGGACAGGGTTGGGGAATTCTGCTCTAAGGATATTACTGTAATGTATTGTTGGTTTTTACCTACCTGTCCTGATGGAATCAATTATTGGACTCATTAAAAGTTACGGTATGCTTTATGAGATATTATTCTACGCACTGTAAACCCTCATTTGTGCTGTGGTGTTCTTCATATTGACGTGTTTGGAGAGGGGGTGTGTT
The DNA here is from genome assembly GCF_040937935.1 of Hyperolius riggenbachi. Taxonomy (NCBI): domain Eukaryota; kingdom Metazoa; phylum Chordata; class Amphibia; order Anura; family Hyperoliidae; genus Hyperolius; species Hyperolius riggenbachi. Next base: position 117,032,893 of record NC_090652.1, read on the forward strand.
ACTACTTGATTGGATTCTCTTACACTAGCCTTACTACTATTTTAAAGAGGAACAGCAACCAAAGATTGAACTTCATCTTAATCAGTAACTGATACCCCCTTTTCCACGAGAAGTATTTACTTTTTCTCGAATAGTCTTGGGGGGGGGGGGGGGGAAGCGGAGGAGGTCTGTGTGGCTGACATTGTGTTGACACCCTTCCCGCAGTGTGATGTCATGGCCATGGTCATGACAGTTATTTATCTGTGCACCTCTTTGCATATGTATAGCTATAAGCCCCCCCCCCCCCCCCCCTAAAAAAACCCCCAAAAAGTAACGTTCCTCTTTAACTCTGTACTGTCTTAAGGACATTGATAAAATAGATGTGCCGCTCACTGTGTCTTCACTTCTGACAGAGCATTTTACTTACTTAAACCTTCAAAGTTATAATCCTCCACCCCACAGCCATTATCAGACACTTCTATGATTTCAGCTCCATAATCCTTCAGCTTTATATCTGCAATATATGAATGTATATAAAAATATAAAGTTAGTCAGTAGAATAAATTGTCAGTATTGTTGCTGAAAAAACAAAGACAAAAGCCATTCCTGAGGGTCCAGGATCTAAAAGCAGAACATCCATGGGCGTCCGCACATGTGGCAAAATCGGGCATCTGCCCGACCCTGGCCGCCCGCTGCCCCCCCCCCCCCCCCCCCGGCCGCGTGCTCGTGCGGCCAGCAGCGTAGAGAAGAGGGAGAGCTATGTGCGGATAGCGGGGAAGGGCGGACGTCTCCCCCCCCCCCCCTTTCCCTCACCTTAGGGGGCTCTCCCTCCCTCGCATTCCCCTCCGGAGTCCGGAACGAAGTGTGCAGCGGCTGGGCAGCGGGCGGAACTTACCCCACGTCCACCCTTCCTCACTGTCCGCACATAGCTCTCTCTCTCTTCTCTGCGCTGCTCCCCTCCTGCTGGGGCACACCTGGCTACGTATTCTGGGGCCATATACCCCTGCCTACATATACTGGGGACATGTACCCCTGCCTACATATACTGGGCACATATACCTCTGGCTACATATACTGGGCACATATACCCCTGGCTATATATACTGGGACATATACCCCTGCCTACATATACTGGGACATATACCCCTGCCTACATATACTGGGACATATACCCCTGCCTACATATACTGGGCATATATACCCCTGCCTACATATACTGGGCACATATACCCCTGCCTACATATACTGGGCACATATACCCCTGCCTACATATACTGGGCACATATACCCCTGCCTACATATACTGGGCACATATACCCCTGACTACATATACTGGGCACATATACCCCTGACTACATAAACTGGGCACATATACCCCTGACTACATATACCGGGGACATATACCTCTGGCTACATATACTGGCCACATATACCCATGCCTACATATACTGGGCACATATACTCCTGGCTACATATACTGGGGACATATACCTCTGGCTACATATACTGGGACATATACCCCTGCCTACATATACTGGGCACATATACCCCTGCCTACATATACTGGGCACATATACCCCTGGCTATATATACTGGGCACATATACCCCTGCCTACATATACTGGGCACATATACCCTTGACTACACATACTGGGCACATATACCCTTGACTACACATACTGGGCACATATACCCTTAACTACATATACTGGGCACATATACCCCTGACTACATATACTGGGGTCATCGATACCTCTGGCTACATATACTGGGGACATATACCCCTGGCTACATATACTGGGGACATATACCCCTGGCTACATATACTGGGGACATATACCCCTGACTACATATACTGGGCACATATACCCCTGACTACATATACTGGGCACATATACACCTGCCTACATATACTGGGCACATATACCTCTGGCTACACATATACTGGGCACATATACCCCTGCCGACATATACTGGGCACATATACCCCTGGCTACCTGTTCTGGGGACATTTCTACCCCTGGCTACCAGTTCTGGGGACATCTATACCACTGGCCACCTATTCTGGGGACACCTATAGACCTGGGGCTACCTATTTTTGGGGAACGACTGCTGTCAGATTTAGTGTATTTTGGGGAACTGCTGCCAGGTGAGAGGTGTCTACCATATTAAGGGGGCATTCTGCCTATTTATGTGAAATGCTGTCTATTTTTGTGCCTCATGACTGCTGAATTTGTCTTGTTGGGGGTCTCATGGTTACTGACTGTCTTGTTGGGGGCCTCATGATTTGTTGGGGGCCTCAAGATTGCTGAATTTGTCTTGTTGGGGGCCTCATGATTGCTGAATTTGTCTTGTTGGGGGCCTCATGATTGCTAAATTTGTCTTATTGGGGGCCTCATGATTGCTGAATTTGTCTTGTTGGGGGACTCATGATTGCTGAGTTGGTCATGTTGGAATCCTCATGATTGCTGAATTTGTCTTGTTGGGGGGCACTGATTGCTAACTGCAAGACTATGGACAAAGCTGAATCATCATCATATGAGACAATAGCAATAAAACTACTTTTTCCGCTTTTTAAAACAGAAAATGAAACTGGGAGGTTCTAAAAAAATGAATAAATATTTCAGGAGTAGGACGGATGAAATTGTTTATCTTCACAGTTTATTTTCAACTTGGATTTTCCATAATGTTCATGTATGAGTTGAAAGGTTTGTATTTAGTTTAAATTGCTGTTGGCACTTTGTGATAGTAAAGTGACTTTGCAGTTTGAACACTCGACCTCCAAAAGGTTCGCCACCACTGTCCTAATCTAATGTCCCACCATTGCTTAGTTCATGTAAACTTGTCTCCACCCAGGACCACACCCACATTCTGGTTCATGACCACACCCATTTTTCGGCACGCGTAGCTCCATTTTTTGGCGTGCACAACACCACCCAAAATTTTCGGCGCGGCGTGCTGCACGCACCGCCCCCCTTTTTGATCCCCCCCGCCTAAAACATTTTCTGTGGACTCCCATGAGAACATCGCCTTCTATTCAACATGGACAAGCTCAACATGTATACTGTACTGGAGGACAGACAGAGGCATCAGTGGCAGGGAATAGGGGGGACAGACAGAGGCATCAGTGGCCGGGAAATAGGGAGGACAGACAGAGGCATCAATAGAAGGGAATAGGGAGGACAGACAGGGGCATCAGTAGAAGGGAACAGGGAAGACAGACAGAGGCATCAATAGAAGGGAACAGGGAAGACAGACAGAGGCATCAATAGAAGGGAACAGGGAAGACAGAAAGAGGCATCAGTAGAAGGGAACAGAGAAGACAGACAGAGGCATCAGTAGAAGGGAAAACGGGTAAGACCGACAGAGGCATCAATGATGGGGAATAGGGAGGACAGAGAGGGAATAGGGAAGCAGACAGAGACATCAGTGGCAGGGAATAGCGAGGACAGACAGAGGCATCAGTAGAAGGGAATAGGGAGGACAGACCGAGGCATCAGTAGAAGGGAAACGGGTAAGACCAACAGAGGCATCAGTGGCCGGGGAATAGGGAGGACAGACAGAGGCATCAGTGGCCGGGGAATAGGGAGGACAGACAGAGGCATCAGTGGCCGGGGAATAAGGAGGACAGACAGAGGCATCAGTGGCCGGGGAATAAGGATGACAGACAGAGGCATCAGTGGCCGGGGAATAGGGAGGACAGACGGAGGCATCAGTGGCTGGGGAATAGGGAGGACAGACAGAGTGGCTGGGGAATAGGGAGGACAGACAGAGTGGCTGGGGAATAGGGAGGACAGCCAGAAGCATCAGTGGCAGGAATATGAAGAACAGACAGAGGCATCAGTGGTAGGAACAGGGAGGACAGACAGTCATCAGTGGTAGGAATGGACAGAACAGACATAGGCATCATTGGAGAAGAACAGGGAGAACAGACAAAGGTATCACTGATGAGGAATGCCAGAGACAGACAGAGGTATTACTAGTGGGGAATGCCAGAAACAGACAGATGTATCGGTCAGAAAGTGTGATTACTGGTGAAAAATGCCAGAGACAGACAGAGGCATTTCTAATGAGGAATGCTGGAGGCAGACAGAGGGGGGTAATAAGGTTGGGTAATACCAGGGACAAACAAGAAACATCACTTGTGAAAAATGCAGTGGAGCAGGAGTGCACAGATGTCATTATGTTTAATACTTTATTTACTGCTATTATAGTTTGGAGAATAGGAATATGAGAATTTACCTATACAGGTGGCTTCAGCATCTATGCTGTTCTCCAGGAGCTCTTTGACTGCAGTTGCCAGACTCAGCACCACTTGTCCGGAACAAATCTGGTGCACAGACTTGCGATCAATTGGCTTGATTGCTTTAGCAGGTTCAGCACTAAATAATATTAATAATAATAATAAAAACACATTCAGGTTGAAGCAGTAAGGCCTTGTTTACAATAAGTGCAGTGAGAATTGTGGTAAAAAAACGCATGCATTTGAGTGCACATTTCAGTGCGTTTTTTAAGCATGTTTTTCTTATTGTAGCATTTGTCAAATAAGCTTTGTTTTCATATGAAAATGTTTTTTTTTTCAATCAGGGGTAAAAAACACATGCGCTTCTATGCGCTCATGCTTCTATGTGCTAAAAAAGCCATTCACTTGCAATGATGTGCGCTTTACAGCTCAACGCACAAAAATGCATGCCACACTATGTTTTTGTAACGCAGCTCAGCACAGTGTATAGATGTGAACGAGGCACAGAATGCACAGGGCAATGCGCTGTGAAAAGCACACAGAAACGGCCCTGATGTGAACGAAGCCTAAGAGGGAATGCAGGGCTATTAAAAAATACAGGGAGGAAAAAAAAACAACAACCCAGAGCTGAAATACAAAAACAACATTCATTAAACAAAAATATCTCCACAATTGCATCAACACATTTCAACTATCACTTCATGCTCTTGAGGACACCTGCCAATGAGACATTTATGAAATTTGCATTGAATTTCAATTAATCTATTTTCAAAATGCATAAGCCCTGGGATCAACTAGAGCGCCTTTTGAGCATTTTTTAGAGCTCAGAAAATCTCTGTTGCTTTGAAAAACTGCTCTGTTAATGTAAATCTGTGGTGTTGAGCCCACTCAAGCGATTGCGATTTTGGAAATCGCAAGATATGCAGCATTTTGTGAGCTTTTGGCCTCAGTACAATAACTAAATTGACAGAAAACGTCCCTCAAATTGCTTACAAAAAGAACTAGCTATTTGTATTGGGTCCATGGCCTAAATTTGCATAATTCTGCATCAACTCAGAATCATTTGCATCTCATCAACAATCCCTACAACAGCTCTCACATTGCAGCTATCCATGAAAAGCAGATTTTGAGACCCTGTAGGGTTCAATTATATACTAGCTGATGGCCCGACGATGCCCAGATATCTATTTGGCTGGTGTTGGTTCCGCCCACTTTTTCTAACCCCCAACACACAATTACCCAATGACCTAGTTTGTGAGCTTTACAGTCTTTGGCATCAATAATTTGCATTTAAATGAAACAATTTTGATTGGCGGTGGCTCCACCCCCTTTTCTGCAAGAATGGCAGCATTTAAATATTCCCCTTGAAAATCAATAGTTGAATTTTGATTGGCTTTTGTAGGCTCCACCTATTTTCTGAATATTAATCCCAGACACCCAGTGATTAAGTATGCAAAGTTTGAGAATACTATCATTAACAGTGTAAGAATCAGGGCTGTGGAGTCGGAGTTGGAGTCAAAGTAGTTTTGGGTACCTGGAGTCAGAGTAGGAGTCGGTGGTTTCATAAACTGAGGAGTCGGAGTGATTTTTGTACCACATCCACAGTCCTTGTAAGTATTAGACTAAGGAGTCGGAGCAATTTTGGGTACCTGGAGTCGGAATCAGTGGTTTCATAAACTGGGGAGTCGGAGTCAGATGATTTTTGTACCGACTCCACAGACCGGGTAAGAATGGCTGCAGTTTACATTTTCCCACTGAAATTTGTATTTGTCTCCGCCCACTTTTTGGTAATGGGGATAAAACGTACCCTATATGTCCTAGGTTCTCAACATGTGGTGCGCGTACCCCAGGGGGTGCTTCTAATGGTTCCAGGGGGTGCTCGGGCTTGATATACTTAACCAAGAATAACAGATTTAGAGTTTTAGATACATCTTATTTAAAGAACACCAAATTAGTATTTTTGCTAATTAAAATCAATAGTAAATGCTTGGAAATTTAGAACTAATTATAATGTACTATGATGAAATAATAGAAAATTGTTACTTACCTATCGGTAATTTTCTTTTCCCGATGCTTACATGTCATCACACGTGGGTAGATGCCCCGCCCACTCTACCCCATAGGACCTCGTAATTATAAATTTCAGGTGTTACCGCCCCCCTCCCCAGTCTATGTAAGCCTCGGCTCACCGAAAAACTCACAAGAAGGGGGGGGGGGGGGGGTTGTGTGAAGACATGTAAGCATCGGGAAAAGAAAATTACCGATAGGTAAGTAACAATTTTCTATTTTCCCAATGCTTCCATGTCCTCACACGTGGGAGTTAACTAGGTAAAATCAATGAAGGGAGGCAAACACTTTAATTTTATTACATTTCAATTTCCAGACAAGACAGTTTTACCAAATACAATTGAACTCTGGGTTGATAAATCAACCCTATGATGGCGCATGAAAGTGTGTATGCTAGACCAGTTTGCAGCTTGGCAGATTTTTTCTGCTGGTACTTTGTTATATACGGCCCAAGAAGTAGCCATGCTGCGAGTGGAGTGCGCCAAAATTTGCTGTGGAGGCTCTTGGTCAAGAGCTCTATATGCTGCCTGTATGGTCTTTATTAGCCAGGAGGCTATAGTCCTTGCAGAAGCGGCCTGTCCCTTTCTGTATCCTGAAGGGACTACCCACAATCTGTCTGTCTGTCTAAACTCTGAGGTAATGTGCAGATAGATCTTTAAGGCCTGTACTACATCTAAGGGGTGACTCTCGTTACTGTCCTCCATCTGGAAAGAGGGTAAAGTCCAGTCCTGATTTAGGTGGAAGGTGGATGCCACCTTAGGTATGAACTTCTGGATTGGTCTTAAAATGACTGTCCGGATATAGGCACATATACGGCTCTTTAGCCCCTAACGCCTGTAATTCTGAGAATCGTCTGGATGACGAAATGGCCACCAAGAAAACAGTTTTTAGGGTTGTATGCCAGATCGTGCTGTTATGTGCTGGATGGAAAGGTTCTTTCGCGAGAGCGTCCAAAACTAGAGGAAGATCCCACTTCGGAAATAAATTCTTCTTGGGTGGTCTAATTCTTAGCACCCCCTTAACAAATTGTTTTACTACGGGCCCATGAGATTCCTGTAACTGCCGACAAAGCCGATATATGGCTCTTGATTGTATGATATGCCAGACCATTCGTAAGCCCCTTCTGCAGGAATTCTAACACTGCCTGAGGTTCTGGTGTTATGGGAATGAATCTCCTCTCCCTAGCAAATTGAAGGAATCTATTCCATACTCTCTGGTAGGTTGTATTAGTAGTAGGCTTTCTTGCGCTCATCGATGTACTAATTACATCATTAGAACATCCCGCAAGTCTTAAAGAGACTCTGTAACAACAAAAACCTCCCCTGGGGGGTACTCACCTCGGGTGGGGGAAGCCTCCGGATCCTAATGAGGCTTCCCAAGCCGTCCTCTGTCCCACGGGGGTCTCGCTGCAGCCCTCCGAACAGCCGGCGACAGAGCCGACTGTAGCTTCAATATTTACCTTTGCTGGCTCCAGCGGGGGCGCTGTGGCGACTTTCGGCACGGAAATAGACGGAAATACCCGATCTCCGTCAGGTCCGCTCTACTGCGCAGGCGCCGGAAACTTGCGCCTGCGCAGTAGAGCAGACCCGACGGCGATCGGGTATTTCCGCCTACTTCGGCGCCGACAGCCATCAGAGCGCCTGCGCAGGAGCCAGAAAGGTAAATATTGCGTCACGGCTGTACGGAGGGCTACAGCGAGACCCCCGAGGGACGCAGGACAGCGTGGGAAGCCTCATTAGGATCCTGAGGCTTCCCCCACCCGAGGTGAGTACCTCCCAGGGGCCGTTTTGTCGTTACAGTTCCTCTTTAACCTCTCCCCCTCAATGTCCATGCCATGAGTCTCAACTTTCGGGGCGTTGTGATGTAGGATTGTCCCCTGTGTTAGGAGATCCTTCCTGTACGGCAGGGGAATTGGAGATTGTGACCTCATTTCCCACAGAAGGGGAAACCATGGTCGTCTCGGCCAGTAAGGAATGATGGCTATCAGTGTTACCTTCTCCCGGAAAAGCCTCTGGAGTAAAGGTCTGATCATAGGAATTGGTGGAAAAACATAGGCCAGTGTAAACTTCCATTGGATAGACAGGGCATCCACTCCCGCTGATTGTTTCTATGGGTATCTGGAAAAGAACCTCTTGCATTTGTTGTTCGCTGGGGTCGCCATAAGATCTATCTCCGGAACACCCAGCTGGTTGCAGATGCACTCGAAAGTTTCCTGCGATAGACTCCACTCGTTGTTGTTGAGTGTATATCTGCTGAGGTAGTCCGCTGTCAGATTCTGTTTGCCTGGAATGTAGGTTGCTGTGATGTCCCACAGATTGTTACAGGAGAGAGCTCCTATCCTACAGTTTGCGGAGAACAGAGTCATACTCCTTGTGCCCCCCTGTTTCCTCACGTAGGCAACTGCGGTCTTGTTGTCCATCTTCATTAAAACTGCTCTCCCTTGAATAAGGTGCTGGAAATGTAGTAGACCCTGATAGGCTGCTCTCAATTCTATGATATTTGCCGGTAAACTGTAAGTTGACTCTCTCCACCGTCCCTGTGCTACTTGATCCATACAGTGTGCTCCCAAGCCTCTGTGACTGGCGTCCGTGGTAATGGTGGTCCTGGAGCTGGTCTGTATATAATGATGTCTGCTCAGGTTCTCCCGTGATGTCCACCACAACAAGCTGTTCCTTACCAGTGCTGTTATCTGAATTCTCTGGTTTAGTGAACTCTTGTTCCACTGCTCTAGGAAATTCCATTGGAACGGTCTCAAGTGCCAGCATGCCCATCGTACCATGGGCATTGTTGCCGTCATCAATCCTATTAGACTCATGCATTTTCTCGCCCTCATCGTTGATTAAGATATTGCTATTTGAACGTTCTGAATCAGATTGTCCATCTTGTCTATAGGTAAGCTTATGGAATTCTCCACCGTCTGAAACAGGGCTCCCCGTAAGCCCCTCTCCAGTAGTAGAGCCACCACTGCTAGCAGAGTTTTGGTGAAGGTTCTTGGGGCTGTAGAGATTCCAAACGGGAGACAAGTGAACTGGTAGTGGTCCCCCGCGATGGCGAATCTGAGATACCTTTGGAACCTCGAGTGAACTGGAATGTGTAAATATGCGTCCTCGAGGTCCAAGGAAAGCATCCAGTCTGATGGTATTTTAGCCTGTCGTATCGACTCCAGAGATATCATCTTGAATATTTTTTAGTTTTATTGTCTTGTTCACTCTTCTTAGGTCCAGTACCGGTCGCCAGTCCCCCGTCTTCTTTAAAACGAAGAATAATGGGGAGTATACGCCCCGTCTTCGCTCTGCAGTGGGAACTGTAGTCACTGTCTGCTTCTGTATCAATGTGGAGACGTACTGGCTTAGTATCAGCCTCTTTTCCTCCTGGACTGGTATTCTTGTTGGTTCGAAGTGGTCCTTTGGAGTCTTGGTAAAACTCCAACGATGTCCTATCGAAATGGTTCGGTTCACCCAAGGATTGTCGATATTTTCTGCCCAAACCTGCGTAAAGTGAGCTAGTCTTCCACCCACTGGGTAGGTTTGAGCAGGTACACCGTCAAAAGGGTTTCTGTTGTGCCGGTGTAGCTGGAGAGGTCTTCTGTCTGGTCATGCGCTGAAGATTAGTCTGAGAACTTTGCCAGGTTCTTTTAAATTCTTTACCAGGTTTATAACTTCTCGCATTCCTATATCTAGACTGTTCGAATTGATTGGTTTGTTCAGGATTAGATCTTCTACCTCTCCTTTCTTGAGGAATAAGCCCCGTTCTTCCTCCTGTTACTCTCTTAATAGCGTCATCCATTTCCTTTCCGAAAAGGTTAGAGCCATCATAAGGTATCTTGCACCAGTCTTGTTTGGAAGACGAATCGGCTGTCCAAGATTTCAGCCATAAGGCTCGCTTAGTTACTACAGAAGAGGCCATTACTCTTGAAGAACACCTTACTACGTCCACCGCCGCTTCTCCTATGAAATCCGCTGTGATGTTAAAGAGTAACTGTCAGGCTGCAAAAGCTAATTTAAACCTCTATTCTCCTGTGTTAAACAGTTTAGAAGGAAGCCAAAAAGGCAATACTGAAGTTAAAAATCTCTCTTACTTTTGATGTGTGCTGAACAGCAAGGATGTTAGACCCAAGCTCTTAAAAGGACGACAGGCCGCATACCATACTGCAAAGCATTCTGGGGCTGCTTGGGTCCTCCCCTCGGCTGCTAGTGAGAAGTCACAGGCTCATGTTACAACAGCCAGCACTGAAAAATCTCCGGGCAGAGTATACTGCATGAGTCCGCTATTGTTCCTAGCCACATGGCTAATTAATATTCACTGCACAGTAGTGTTGTATTTTTTCTGAGTGGAATCATCAGGAAACAGGCAGGACATGACGACACATTTGGCTTCATAGGAGACAGACAAACATGGAACCTGCCATGAGCTGTCAGGAGCATCATTCTCTGCAAATACTATATAAAAATTCTGTGAAATCCAAACGTGGACAGTGAAATGCATATGTAATGTAAGTACAGCCAATCTTTAGCTACTGATATATGTGTTTTTTTTCTCTGAGACCTTATACCTAACTGCTCCTCTTTAAAGTCATCTAGGGCTGCTATAATAGCTTCTATATCAGTGCTCGCCCTGATGGCCTCCTCGATATTTGCTGTCCATGTTCTTAGAGCTCTTGACACGGAAGTAAGTGCTATCGCTGGCTTTAATGTATTGCCCGTGTTGATGTAGATCTTGTTTAGCTCTGAATCCATTCTCTTCTCCAGAACATCTCTAAATGATGTGGCATTTTCCCTAGGCAGTGTCATGGGTTTTGCTAAACGTATCACCGAGGCGTCCACTGTTGGTGGGTTGTCCAATGACTTTGTCTCTTCCGGCTTTAGGGGATACAGCTTAGATATTCTATTATTTAACGGCATCCTTTTGTCTATCTTCTCCCACTCTTCCTTGATTATTTCCGCTATCTCGTCCATAAAGGGGAACGTGTTAGTCTTCTTTTTGAGATGGGAGAAATACTCCTTATGTTTAGGGGCACTAACGCCGCGTCCCACTCAATGGCGTCTTTAACTGCCTGAATATAAGGTTGGACTAATGCAAAATCAAAGCCGCCTGGTAATTCTTCCGAATCTTCTGTAGTCTGTGCTCGTGTGTCCTCGGGTGGCTGCATAAGAGTGGTAGGCAATGAGGCCAGATAGTCTTTCATAGAATCTTGCACCGCTTGAGTGATCATCTGAGACACATCTATCGGTGTCTGTTCCTTCTCACTTGCCAAATCTCTAAAACATCTCTTGCAGACTGATCTATCCGGCGTAGCTTCTCTGTCGCATGCCTAACATCTTTTAAATCTTGGTCGTGATCTTGATCTGCTTCTCCTCCTATAATGAGGCGATGGGCTTCTACATCTGGACCGTGATCGCGATAGCGTGCTTTTCTTCTTTTTATGCTTTTTTGGGCTGTGAAAGTAAGGAAATAGTATCAGCACTATAGCTGAAATGCACCAGAAAAAACGGGTAAGAACCTACCTGGATAGCCCATACCTTTCTACCCGGTGCTGGTCTTTTTGAGGTGCAGTGGGAGCAATAGGAGCAGCTAAAACAGCTGACAAGAGAAGAACCAGGAAGTGAAATTCAGAATAAATTCAATAGAGTAGCCAACTACACAGATATAGACCATATAAGTAACTAAACACGCTACCTGATGATGAGGTGGAAGGGTGTTCTCCAGGGGGTATATTGCCCGCTGACTGATCCATTCTGGAGCTCGGAAAGCACTCGCGCAGCCCGAGCAGTCTAAGCAGACTGACAAAATAATGGCCGCCGGACGCCCTCTCTGTGCGCCCTTTAAAAGAAAAAGATTACCCGTCCGCATGCTCCGGGCCGCCCCTCCAACGCCCGCCCACCAATCGAGCGCCAGGCAGGGTTGATCTGGAAACGCGTATACGCCTCCTCAATGATGACGGCTAGACGGGGAAGGCGGAAGTACGACACCGGACGTGACAATCTGCGCTCCACCAGAAGGAAGAAAAACAGAGAAGAAACTCCCACTCACCATAAAAACAGTACGTTTAGCACTGCATAGCGCCGTAAGACTCCTCCAACCAGCCTAGTTTATAAGTGACAGGTATATAGGAGATGAGTCGTCCCTCCAAGGCCAGCAGACACGAGGGGCTCAGTACTAATTTATAGCATATAGGGCAATGTAAGTTAAGGACAAATCGCTATTTAAGCGACTAGGTAGGGCAAAAACAAAATAAAAATCATAAGGCAAATCTTGTCCAGTGCTGAGGACCCATGAGGTGAGCTTGAGGACAAAAAGACTGGGGAGGGGGCGGTAACACCTGAAATTTATAATTACGAGGTCCTATGGGGTAGAGTGGGTGGGGCATCTACCCACATTTGAGGACATGGAAGCATTGGGAAATATATTTGTCAAGGGGTACTTGTGATAATGTTTACTATGCTGGGGGGTACTTGGTGAATACAGGGTTCTAAAAGGGCTACATACGTGGTGGCTGGATGGTGTAATAGTTAAGGGCTCTACCTCTGACACAGGAGACCGGGGTTCGAATCTCGGCTCTGCCTGTTCAGTAAGCCAGTACCTATTCAGCAGGAGACCTAAGGCAAATCGCCCTAACACTGCTACTGCCTATAGAGCACGCCCTAGTGGCTGCTGCTCTGGCGCTTTGAGTCCGCCAGGAGAAAAGCGCGATATAAATGTTATTCGTCTTGTCTTGTCTACCAATATATGAATTGTTGAAATGTAGACGAGGCTTAAGAGGGAAGAGTCATGTACAATTTTAACTGGGGTCCACGGCTCAATATCTATGCCACTAGATGAAACACATTTATAAAGGCTCATACACACGCTCAGCAAAAGTCTTTTAAATGCACAATTATCAAACAACTTGAAGACGTTGGACAACTTTTGTCAAATAAAAAAAACGTGCGTTATCACTGATAAGAGGCAACCAACGACTGATAAGACGCAGCTCAAGTCAATCCAACAGATGAATCAATCCAAGTTGTTTAATAATCGTGCATTTAAAAGACTTTTGTTGAGCGTGTGTATTAGCCTTAACCTGCCTGGCGTTCTGATTTTTTTGTGCATATTTTTTTTTTGATCATGTAGCTAGCCTAGCGCTAGCTACATGATTCCCCCCTCCCTGCTTCCTCCCTCCCACCCCTCCGATCGCCGCCGGCGCAAAGACCCGTCTGGAAATCCCGTTCTGAACAGGATTTCCTTCAGGGCTTCCCCGTCGCCATGGCGACGAACGTCAGTCCCGATCCACCCCTCAGCGCTGCCTGGCACTGATTGGCCAGGCAGAGCACAAGGTCTCGGGGGGGGCCATGTATCGTGGTGGGTAACGGCGGATCGGCGGCGAGCGGGGGCAATCGGGTAGGACACGCAGCAAGCAAAGTGTGTGCTGCGTGTTTTAAAAAAAAAAAAAATTATTCAAATCGGCCCAGCAGGGCCTGAGCGGTGACCTTCGGCGTCTCTGGACGAGCTCCAGAATGCTAGGGAGGTTAAGAACATCCTTCTTCCAGTTGGTGAGATGGAGAAATGTGGTAGCAATCCCATTTTGCGTAGGCTACTTTTCAAAGTGGGGTGCTGCGTTGCACATAATGCAAAAGCAGGATAGCAACGGAGGGGAAAAGTCATGACACATACAGTACATACAAAGCATGCTTCACTGCAACTGTTATCACATGCGTTACGCAGTACCGCACTACATGCACTGGATTACAATATGATCATCACCCCACTGTGAACATACAGTAGCTCCAAAGACCCACCAGGGGTCCACAAACTTTTTCGGTCAACATACTTCAGACTGCTGGGGTGCCGTCACATAGATAAAATGATGTTGAAAAACTTAACATTTAATTTAGGTAATGATTTCCCCCAATCATGTCTGAGGGAGGAAAACTCCCAGCAGCAGCTATTCAGTCATGCGGTGCCCGGAGAACATCTTTGTGCACCAGACAGTGAAGCATACCCAGGTGACAACCTGCGTCCAGCAGTGTCACCTGATGCAGAATTGGATTGGAAGCCAGCGAATGACTGCTCGCTGACTTCTACAGTATGTGGATGGGTGGTGCCAATACTGCTATTCTATATTGCCGGCCACTGATATTTAAAGGTGCCGTGACCCGCATCTATAAGTAATACATTTTGTGTTTGGGTGCCAGTGAAAATGCCTTGGTGGCCGCATTTGGCCCGCGGGCTGTTGTTTGAGGACAACTGGCCCATAGGGATAATTTACAACCGATCTTCAAGTGATACTAAAGCAAAAAAAAAAAATAAAACCGTATGACATATGAATTGTAGGTGTAGTACGGATAATTTATAGAACTTTAGTAGCAAAGAAAAAAAGAGTCTCACATCTTTCTTTTCAGTTCTATAACTTTTTTTTAACATTGCATTATTCTCTAATATTTGCAGTTTTCAAACTACACTCTGCATTTTAAACTATAAAACAGAGCAGAGCTAATGACTCTGAACTTCTCTGCAGTATAATCTTATCTGAAGTTGTCTTTCATTGTAGGTGCTTCAGAAAATAGCACTGCTCTCTGACTTAATTAGTTGGAGAGCTCAGAGAAGCTCTTTTACATAGATAACAAGTGAAGTTTCTCAACTCTTCCTGTGCTGGAAACAATAGGAGACTCAAATCTGTGCTACTAATATTCTATTTCTTAGCTGTCCTACACATACATACATACATACATACAATTCATTATATGATAAGTTTAATTTTACTTCAGATTATCTTTAATTATGGAGCTTCACAGCCTTGGAGGTTATAGTATTTGGCTGGCTTAACATACATACAAATATTTACAGCACTAAATTATCCACTTTATTACTCTCCACACAGATACAATACAATAGTACAATACAATAACATTTCTATAGCGCTTTTCTCCAATAGGACTCAAAGCGCAGATGTGGTGCAGTCAGGCATATTTTAAACACACATAACCCCAAGTGCAAACCTTTTGTGACTCACCAAGCCTCTTCCATTGTGCTTTACTATAGACTCTTTAGATGATATACAGAAATCATGGCCATTGTCATGCATTAGCTGTGCATGTTACAGTGACTCCGCGCCACATTTTCCTCTTCAGCCTGCCTCCCTTCCAACCAATAATACCTTTACTAGCATCAGTTCCTGTCCAAGAACTTCTGGCCTATAGGCATCTGCATAGACGAGACACATCATGCGACTGCTAATGCAAGCGAAGCCGCCATATTTGATAATGGCACACAAACATAGCTATAAAGACAAGGGTTGAGTCCTGTGAGTCACTTATTACATGACAATTTCATTTTTTTTGGTACTTTTTTTTAAGTTTATTCATTTTACTAACAATTATTACTAGCTCCCTATTTTGTCCTGAATGAAAGCATTCAACATTTAATTCATTCATTCATGAATAAAAATAAATCATATTGTACATGACTTTATTCTTACCGCCAGATAATACGAGATACGTACACGTCATTTTCGTGTACGGTATGCCTGTAAGCGTAAGCATTGCCATTAGTAAGCATGGCGGCCGCGCAGAGCTGGCAGAGCTCCTCCTCAGACTGGCGAGCGTCAGCTGCTGTGAATGGGAAGTGGGTTACGTCAGCAGCGCAGAGCCGGGGAGAGCAGCGTGCTGCAGTGTGTGCTCGCTGCAGACATGCCAATGTACAGAGTACAGCCGTACAATAGTGGGGACATCCAGGTTGACCTGCCTACCTGCATGTACACGCTGCCCAACCTGCACCAACCTCCATCTGGACATCATGGACAGGTAAAGACCAGAGTCATGGTGAGGCCGAGTCCTGGGCAGCTGGGCTGGCTCCCCCTCCAGGCAATGTCTGTCATGGTACAACGTGTATGGGCTGGGGCTGACTGTGCACTCCATAACATTACTACTATTGTAATAATAGTAATATTAATATGCATGTATTCATGTAGCACTGATGACCAATATCACAGATCTTTATAGAACTGACAGCTGCCCCTCACAGGAATCCACAGTCTAATCCCTGCCATAGTCCTAGTGTTTATTTTCCTCAGAGGTGATCATTCGATCAGATTTACGGGATCGTATGTAATCGGAAGGTAATTATCAATTGTTCCCAATAAACAAGCCAATTAGGGAACTTTATTCAGATACAATTATAAAATCCAACATACTGTTCATCAAAATTCTGTTTCAGTCAACCACAGACTTGTTTTTATGCTGATTTCTCCACATACTGGTTTTCTGTGCCATTTGATCAAAAAAATGTGATTAGGCGATTCCATATCAGGGAAATATTGTACCATTAATGGGTTGGCACCTTTTATAGTCCATGGACAATTTTGGGAGAGTCATTTCACATTTAATTATGGTTTTTTTTTGGGGGGGGGGGGGGGGGTAGAGGAAGCCCATGCAAACATGGGGAGATTCAAACACTGGTAATATAATTAATTATTATTGGTAATATTATTAATTATATAGTGCTTTGGAGACTCATGATTCATGTCACAAATTGCCTCAGAAGAGCTCACAATCTAATGTCCCGTTCAGAGACTGGATAGAGTTGGATTTGCCAGCTTTTTTTTTCCCAGCTAAAATTACTGGTACAATGTAAACAATTAGTAAACCACAGTTCCATTGTGGTCCATTATGCGCAGGGCTGTGGAGTTGGTACAAAAATCTTCCGACTCCGTTTATGAAACCTCTGACTCCAGGTACCCAAATTAGCTCCGACTCCTTGACTCGACTCCTTAGTCTAATTCTTACCAGGGCTGTGGATTTTGTACAAAAATCATCCGACTGCGACTCCTCAGTTTATAAAATCACCGACTCCGGGTACTCAAAATTGCTTCGACTGCTCGACTTCGACTCCACAGCCCTGGTTATGTGAAACAGTGGGATGAACACTTGAGCACTATTCATGTGTTGTCACTGCATGCATTTAATCTAACAGCTCATGTCAGGGTCCTTACATGGTTTTCATTGTGTTATTGCTATGGGGCTTTCACATTGATTGTGGTGTGGCAGGTTCCAATGCAGTGATGCACAGCATACTGTTTGTTTATCAGTGAGGCATACTTTTATTCCACTGCAACTTTTTGGCTATGTTGCAATGTTATCGCAATGCATTGGGCTCAGTGTGAAGGGGCCCTATTCAATCAGATCTCTGTCATATCAATCCATGCCATACACTGATGAGGAGCAGAAACTGTGAAATGGTTGCATGCATGTTGGATAACTGTACACTACCGGCTCTGGATGTGTGTCTGGCTAATGGCCCTTCCTCACTGCATGCATTTCGATCTTCTTTTCGAAGCGCATGCATTTTGCCAACTGTAAGGGCACTGTGATTAATATAGTTATTGCGTTGCCCTGTACAGAGTGGGCAATCCGTTTTTGGCCCAGTTGCAAATGTACAGCAGACTGGGTTAAATGAATGGGAGTGCATGCAAATCAAATGGCAAATGCAATGCCATGCAACTTGCTATGCGATCTCTTATTTGAAAAAAATTCCCATGGGTCCCCCTTCCCCCAAGTTGGGTAATGCGAGCACACCCGCTGTTTCTACCCAAAAATCGCTGTGAAACGCCCACTCAAAAATATGTGAAGATCATGATTGCAGAGCAATGTGATTGCGATTTTTGGCATTGAAATTGCATAAATAGGTGATGTATTCAGGAGTGATGCATCATGGGAGCTCTTTCTTGCTCACTTACACCTAAATTGTTGCAAATATCTTACGTTTTTAAGAAGGCAAATTGATATTCAGGTGTGTGTGCGTGCGTGCGTGCGTGCGTGCGTGGTTCAGACTACAAAGTGATGAGATTTTTGCAGCATTCCTTTCAGCACAATTGCTCTGAAAAACGCTGCATACATTTTCAAATAAATAGCAATACTGCAGTGAGAACACTTTCATAATGTGACACTGCACTAGTGCTTTACCATTTCCTAGACGAGCGGCGAGTGCATCGCAAATGCCGGTTATGTGAACCAGCTCTAAGTGTCTGTTTCCACTATACAGATACGCAGCTGTAAAAGGGCGGTGAAATGCTGCCTATCTGTTGAATGGAGTGCCATCCAGATAGCACTGTGTTGCGAATTTGAACAGCATGCTACAGATTTCTGCATCAGAATCCCTCATTCGAGCTGTGCATGAGAATGGAAGTCATGGAAACTGGGCCGAGGGATTGCGCAGTACTACTGTGCAATTGCAGAATGCTTCCAGCCCTGACAGTGCGCTGGGCCACGTGCATGCACAAGGAAGCACGACTCGGGCATGACTTATTTCGTGCTTAATTACCGAGGACTGGAGCCACCTGGGGAGATGGCCAGGGATGAGTGGCCCTGAGAGGGCTTAAGGAAGCCCCAGGTAAGTATTGTACCTGAGACGCTTCTCAGGTATTGTACCTGAGACGCTTCTATGCTTTCCTAGTAGTCCTGAGTCACCATAAGCTATCTGGGTATGCCATAGTTATTTGTTAAACCACACGCTTTGTAACGGAGACTGATGAGCATTGTGTGGGAAATGACGTGTGTGTTGTCCGCATGCTTCGAGTATGAACCCTTCTTTATAGAGAGAGCTAGATTCTGATTCTAGTGATTGTTGGGCCTTGTGCTGAATGTACTATAAACCTGAATGATGCAATATACCCTTAAGCACAAGTTTCACTTTCAGGCTTAGCTGCATTGTGATGAAGGCAACTGTAACTACGTACGCACATAAGATGTTTATGTTGCTGCCATCTACCATACTGTAATTATAAATACAGCTTACAGTATGGCCAGATGACCCCATAAGCGCTGCAGACCTTATATAATAGGTTATACTTAAATTGTGAGTGGCCACTGCGTGGGATGTGGTGGTGGTACATTACACCAGAAGGTTTAATCTTTAAACCCTGCTGGAATCTATACTGAAGGGTGCTTCAAAGTGTTCTGGACTATTGCTTGGTTTAAACTAGAGACTTGATAATCATTGAGCGCTGATCTAGTTGATTTTTTTTTTAGCTAATTTTGGTATAGTAAAGAGCGCACCACCAATCTAACATCTGTAAATATATCTGTGCAGTATATTGTTATTTTAAATATTACAGTATGGTAGATTTGTTCACCAAAAAAGTGTGTGGGGGTGGGATAATTACCTAAGCTCAAAGATCAAAAATGAAAAAAAACAAAACCACAAAGGGTTCTATTTACAAAACTTCTCATAAATAACTTATCACCTAATTGATGATAAAAAAATAAATAAATAAATAAAAATTTACCTTTCAGCACAATTACAAGCAAAATAATCACTCAAATAAGTTGTTCCTCATTAACTTTATTTCAATATTACTTTTCTTACCTTAATTATTAAATAAATAGAATGTTTTTGCTCTTTGGGAGTTTAAAAAAGTAACACAGATAAGATCTACTTCAGCCTCACTTCACGGATCTGGCCCCAGTCCTCACTACCCTGTTTAACCTCTCCCTATCCACAAGCACCTTCGCCTCAGACTTCAAGCAGGCCACAGTACTGCCCCTGCTCAAGAAACCCTCCCTTGACCCCTCGCTACCCTCCAACTACCGCCCGATCTCCCTCCTCCCCTTTGCCTCAAAACTCCTTGAGCGTCTGGTTCACAAACACCTGACCCAGTACCTCAATGCCAACTCACTACTAGACCCACTGCAATCTGGATTTCGGCCTGCCCACTCAACCGAAACGGCTCTCACCAAAGTGGTCAATGACCTTGCCTTAGCTAAAGCTGAAGGCAAATACTCCATTCTCCTCCTCCTTGACCTTTCAGCAGCTTTTGATACAGTAGATCATCCCCCAGTCCTTCCAATCCATGGGCATTCACGATCTCGCCCTGACCTGGCTTTCATCCTACCTCTCCAACCGCTCCTTCACAACCTCCTTCAATGAGTCCTCGTCCACCCCCAACCACCTCTCAGTGGGAGTCCCCCAAGGCTCGGTCCTTGGCCCCCTACTGTTCTCCCTATACACATCCTCCATTGGCAAGGTTATCTCCTCCATGGGTTTTAACTATCATCTGTATGCAGATGACACCCAAATCTACCTCCACACCCCTGACATATCCACCACTACCATGGGCAAGGACTGCCTATCTTATAAAAATATGGTATGCACACCCACAATCAAGCATATGACGTCAGTGCGACCGGGTGCTAGGTAAGATTAATAGGGCTGACAGCCCCCACAATACATTAAAAATCAAGTATACCTGCACACCAATTTTGTATGTTGCAAAAAAGTTTTATATTTAAATAATCAAAAAGCTAGACAATCACATGTAACAACAATATAGTAACAGCTAAGATAAACACTCAATTAAGACACTCTGTAAATGGTGGTACACCATAGAAGTACATAACATCAATGACAGCAGTAAACAGCAATGAGTCTAACATCAGTAGGACTAGGTGATGCCGGGGATGCCAAAAAAAATTTTTTGTTTGTAAACCTATGGTGCTGACCACATGAAATACAGCGAAAGAGATCCTAGTAAAGCTGCTTTACTAGGATCTCTTTCGCTGTATTTCATGTGGTCAGCACCATAGGTTTACAAACAAAAAAAATTTTTTGGCATCCCCGGCATCACCTAGTCCTACTGATGTTAGACTCATTGCTGTTTACTGCTGTCATTGATGTTATGTACTTCTATGGTGTACCACCATTTACAGAGTGTCTTAATTGAGTGTTTATCTCAGCTGTTACTATATTGTTGTTACATGTGATTGTCTAGCTTTTTGATTATTTAAATATAAAACTTTTTTGCAACATACAAAATTGGTGTGCAGGTATACTTGATTTTTCAAGGACTGCCTATCTGCCATCTCCTCCTGGATGTCCGCTAGGTTCCTGAAACTAAATCTAGACAAAACGGAATTTATGATCTTCCCACCCCGGTCATCCCTGGACCTCCGAGATGTGCAGGTCACTGTTAACCACACTACCATTTGCCCTACCTCTCAAGCCCGCTGTCTGGGTGTCACCCTGGACTCTGCACTCTCCTTTACTCCCCACATCCAAAACCTCACAAAGTCCTGCAACTTCCACCTTCATAACATCTGTAAGATTCGCCCTTTCCTGACCTCTGCCACCACCAAACTCCTCATCCATGCCCTCATAATTTCCCGCCTCGACTACTGCAATGCCCTTCTGTCTGGTCTCCCTATGACCCGAATAGCCCCACTGCAGTCCATCATGAATGCGGCAGTCAGAATTATCCACTGCTCCCATCGCTCCACCAGGGCGGCTCCCCTCTGTGAATCCCTCCACTGGCTTCCTATCCAGTCCAGAATCAGATTCAAGATATTGTGTCTGACCTACAAATCCGTTCACAAAACCTGTCCAACCTACATTTCTGATCTTACTCAGAGATGCACACCAAGCCGCTCACTCCGCTCCTCCAATGAACTTCGCCTGACCGTCCCCTGCATCACCCAGTCCCATGCACGCCTCCAAGACTTCTCAAAAGCCTCTCCAACACTAAGGAACTCCCTACCTCCTTCAGCAGCCCCCTCCTTCAACACCTTCAAAAATGCCCTCAAAACTCACTTTTTCACTCTGGCTTACCACCCCTCACAATTGCTCTAAACCCACTGCTGAACTCTGGTCCCCTACCTCTCGTGTCCCTACCTCTCCCTCTAGACTGTAAGACTTTGGGCAGTGTCCTCCTCCTTTTGTGTCCTACCTGATCATGCACCTCCATTACTGCGCACCCATGCTATGCATTTGAGTGAACCTAACTTGCCAAATCTCCATGCTCCCCTCCAGTGACTGACTAAGCATTACCTTGTACTCCTACTGTGCTGTGTGATCTGTTTTTCTTGTATTCCTGTATTGTCATATTGCTGTTTGTCACCCCTAAATATTGTCTGTAACCTAAATTAATGTCCAGCGCTGCGTAATATGTTAGCGCTTTATAAATACAATTATTAATAATAATAATAATAATAATAAGGTGAAAACAGGTGAAAAAGCTTTGTGAATCATGCCCAAAATGGCTTATTTCTAGAGTGGCAATTTGAAATTCATATCTCCCACTTTTCCAGTTTTAGAAATCAGGTTGGCTTAAAGCCCACCTTATTTATAAAGGGTCAATCTCACTTTTGCATTGATGACCATTGCTTTGATCTCCTACTGTAATTACCCCACCGTACTGGCCCGTGGCTGTCTGTCACGCTCCACATTCCTGGACCTCTGTTGTGAAGTGCAGCCTAGTCTTTGCTGTGAAGCTACGGCCTTGCTTAGTTTTGATGTGTACAGGAACTGCACAAGAGGTGCATCACTCATTGGGCAAAAAACTTTTTGGGGTGATCTCTTATGTGGCAATTAGCAGATTGCCCCTTTATAAAGCCTGCATTTGTCACTATTAACTAGCGATTGCCTCAGGAAAGTAGTGATTATGTAAGTTGATTGTCGCTTTTGTAAAGATGAAGAACTTGGTTTATTTATAGCAAAAAAATAGTGCCCCTAGGAGGTACTTGCCTCAAGAGGGGGAGACCTCTGGATCCTAAGGAGGCATCCCTTGCCCTCCTCCACAGGCCTCTTCCAGCGCTGTGACCCTCCCCCCCCCCAAAAAAAAGTTTGTCGATAGCTCACACAGGCACACTAGTACCGTCCCGCTTGGCTTACTTTGGAAAAAGCCATGCCGAATCAGGTGCGCGCTACAGTGCAGATGTGAGCCATCTGCTGTTTGTTTGTTTGCGCAGGGAGGCCACTCTTTGGGAGTCCTAGTGCTATAATGGGTTGATGTACAAGAACGGGGAAAGCCTCTTTAGGATCCAGAGGATTCCCTTTCCTGAGGTAAGTATCCTTTTTTTCCCTCTTAGGTCTAGTACAGAGGTGCCCACACTTCAGTAGATCAGTTTTCTCCCCAGGCTCTTTTAGCTGGGTGTTCCACCCGGCTAGTTTTGGTGAGCATCCGACTGTCATCGGCTCACCACCTCCTATTCTGTAAGCAGAATTTCACACAGAAGCACCGGCCCTGCATTCTCTCATCTCGCCCCACCCGGCGATTTTTTTCATGCCACCCGTCTATTTCATTTCACCCGGCTGGAAAAAAAATTCTGGGGAAAACATTGTAGATAATTTATCATCTTCTGTTTAAAGTGACCCTGAGATAGGGCTACAACAATAAAATATACTCACCTGAGGCTTCCTCCAGCCTGATCGCTCCCATGCCATCCTTTCCAATTAAGCTCATTCTGCAATTGGCCTCAGAAAGTCCTCCAGACCGGGGCAAACTGCACATGCGCAGCCTCATGAGCAGGCGCAGAACGCTCCCGGAGACGGGGGCGAGACGGGGGAGCACGCCTGTCTGGACTGCGCATGCGCCAACTGGAGGATTATTCGGGGCTAGTTGCGGGCAAAAGGAAGGGCGACTGAAGACGACGAGGGAGTGATCAGGGTGGAGGGGGCTGAAGGAAGCCCCAGCTATGTATCATATATTATTTTTTTTAAGGGGCCCCATCTCAGGTACACTTTTTTTTTTTTTTTTTTTTTTTTTTTTTTTAACTTTTCAGAATTCTGCAATTGAAAAGGTACCAAAACGTAAGGGCCCATTTCCACTAGCGTTTGCCACTTTGTCTCGCATCCCCCCGCAGGTAATTCTCAGTGGAAAAAAAAAATGTAGTAATAAGGATTTTGTTTACCCATTTGTTTTCCTGCAAAACCTAATAGCAAATCTTTAGAATAAAAAATTAGCATGTAATTGTATGGACTAGAATGGGCAGTGACACTGCTGCCTTAGTGGATGATGTAAACTAGTAGCAATGCAGCCTCAGGCACAGGAGAGTTGGTGAAGTGGAGTTCATTGAAGAGAAGGTGTCGGAATGAATTTGTCCATCCCTGATCTTGTTTTATTATATCAGTAGAATGCATAGGATGATGTTGAGAACAAATCTTGGACCTGATTTGCTAAGGCATCACCAGTGGGGTTACCATAAATGATTTGGGATACCTGGACTGGATTTTGAAAGCTCTAGTTCAGCTGTTTGTTACATGTCTATTTTACAGCAGAACTGTAGTCAAAGATTGCAGCCCAGCAAAAAGCAGTCACTGCAATCGGTTTTTGTAAAATTACAGCAAAGTCCCCGTTATCCGGAACTCGGGCAACCGGAGGTCTCAACCAGTATGCTTGAGGGGGATAACGGGGACAGAACTTTTGGGGGTTTGTGGGGCATAAACTATTTTCTGAAGATACATTGTCCATAAATATATGTTGCATATTTGATAGTAGTGGGTCTTCTGCAGCACATGGGGGGGGGGGGGCACATGTAAACAAACCTAAAACGTATAACTTGTATAATTGTTTCTTAAGGAACATTCTGATCCATCTGTTCAGGCCCTGGAGTCCAAGCAAGAAGACATCTTGAAGCGCCTCTATGAGCTGAAAGCTGCTGTTGATGGCCTCTCAAAGATGATCCAGACTCCAGATGCAGACCTTGATGTGACAGACATTATTCAGGCAGATAAGTTGGCAGGACCGGCACCAAAAACAGCAGACCTGGACACAATACTTGGAAAGGTACATTGATTAATTTCTATTGCTCAGTGCTAATTGATGTGTGTCCATCAGTAATGAGCTTGTTTAAAGATGATTACTAGAGGTCTAGGAGAGAAGTCAGGAGACACTAGTTGGCTGGTGCCATTATCACAGCCACTAAAACACGCAAGCAATTTTGGGTATCAGAAGTCGTTGGTTTCATAAACTAAGGCAGTGTTCTCCCCAGGCTCTTTTGGCCGGGTGCTTCACCCGGCTGGGTTTAGTGAGCAACCGGCTGTCATCGGCTCACCTCCTCCTATGCTGTAATCAGAGTTGTGCTGAGAAGCGGCAGCACTATATTCTCTCCTCTCGCCCCACCCGGCTACTTTTTCATGCCACCCAGCTGTAAAAAAATTATGGGGAGAACACTGTAAGGAGTCGGATGGTTTTGGTACTGACTCCACAGCCCTGGTTTTGGGTGTGTGATGCAGACACTACTGCAGCCAAGGAGATCAGGAGGGCTGCCAGGCAACTGGTGCAGTTTAAAAGGAAATATATATGGCAGCCTCAATATTCTTCTCATTTCAGTTGTACTTTAAAGCTGTTGCTTCAATTTCCTAAAGGGAACCTGTGGTGAGAAGAATACAGAGGCTGCCATCTTTATTCTCTAATAAACAATGCCAATCTCTTGACATCTGTGCTGATGCTCTGCCTCTAATACTTTACTTCACTGACCAAGAATTGGCATGCAGATTAGATGCTTTGTGTCTTGTCTGACTCCACTGGCTACATGCTACTATAAAGTAATCGGTTTGTTAGTTCTTCCGTGGTTGACATTTCCAATTTAAATAATGTGATTGGTACTGGTTTAACGTGTTTTGGGAATCACAATGGCAAGATTTCTGTCCAATTTTGGCCATTTTCAGCACCTGTAATGTTGGCCAAACAAGGAGTATGGTGATTGGGTAGTCTTTACAATCTTGCCACAACATTGTAGGTAAAATTTGCTGTCATCTGAATAGTGTTAGGTAAGGTGGCCATACATCTATCGGCTTGGCGGACCATCTGATTTCATAATTATTGAATCAAGAGCATGCCTGATCGACGATGCAACCTATTTCAGTATTGATCGGACATCCTGTAAGATATCGTCGGCTGATCAGGTGGCGAGCAATATTGGAATGGGCAATGAAACGGCAGACAATGACAGGTAAAGTATAGTGCATCGGTTGGGCACATTTGACATTAGAGGGGGCAGCGTCAGGCCGGCGAGGTATCACGATTCCTGATAGTCGTGCTGAGATGATAATCAGATTCCATTAGAGAGAGATTTGTCTCTTGGTTGAATCTGCCCCTCATCACTAGATGTATGGCCACCTTTAGGCTCTCACTCTCCTTGGCTAATAAAGGAAACCTGCAGTGAGAGGAATATGGAGGCTGGCGGTATTTATTTCATTTTAAACAATTGCCTGGCTGTCCTGTTGATCCTCTGCCTCTAATTCTTTTAGTCCTAGAACCTGAACAAGCCTGCAGATCAGATTGGATTTGCTGCATTTTTTTTTCCTCCGAATGCTTGTTTCAGGTGTGTTATAGACACAGCTGATGCTAGAAGATCAGCAGGACAACCAGGCAACTGGTAGTGTTTAAAATTACATATATATGGCAGCCTCCATATTCCTCTCACTTCAGGTGTCCTTTAACCTCTAGCCGACCGCTTCATGCCGACGGGCGTGGCTGCGGTGGCAGCCCCAGGACCGCCTAATGCTGATCGGCGTAAAGTCCTGGGGCTCTGTTTTGCAGGAGATTGCGCGCCTGCGCGTGCATCTCCTGTTCGGTGGGCGGAGCAGAGCTCTGCCTTCAGTCTCTGAGCGGCTATTGTTGCTCGGTAAACTGTTAGACGGCGTGATCGCCGTCTATTTACATGTACAGCGCTGCGATCGGCAGCGCTGTACTGGAGACAGCCGTGTGACACGGCTGTCCCCTCCTGAGGCTGGGGAGTGATCGGCTGTCATAGGTTGAAGCCTATGACAGCTGATCACGCTGATTGGCTGGCGGAAAGAGGAAGCAGGGCTGCAAAAAAAAAGTTAACATAAATATTGATTTAAAAAAAATAAATAAACACGGGGGTCGATCAGACCCCACCAACAGACAGCTCTCCCGATCGATTCGCCACTCGATTCCGCATTGAATTGAATGGAACAAAAATAAACGAGCGGAAGATAAGAGAATCCCCTGCAAAATTTAGCGGGGAATCCATCGAGCAGGAGAATCGAGCTGCAAAATCGAGCCGTGTATGCCCAGCATAATGCTGGGCATACACGAGTCTATTCTGGCGCTCGTTTCTGCGGCCGATCATTTTGCCCGCTTGATTCTCTTATCTTCCGCTTGGTTTTCTTATTTTTTTCAATTAACTTCAATGGTGAATCGAGCGGCAAATCGATCGAACGGTGATCGGACATGTTGGTAATTGTCTATCGAGCCGTGTATTCCCAGCATTACACACTGGGCAGGGAACTGAAGATAAGGCTAAGCTGTAGTGCTGATCACAAAGAGGGCATGTGCACACCAGAAGGAGTACTCTTTGTATTTTGCTGTTTTCTCTCATATAATAGTTTTTTTTTTGTTTTTTTTACATGCAGGATTACGGTGCTTTGAGAGATATTGTCATCAATGCAAATCCATCTGTGACTCCCATTTCCCTGCTGATCCTGCACAGCCTGCTATGTGAACGCTATCAGGTGCTGTCCGCAATCCACACACACTCTTCTGTCACGGACATCCCACAGCCTCTGCTGAAGTGCTTTGGAGAACACGTGAATAATAAGTCCCGGCAGGAATATCAGCTTGGCTTTACTCTCATCTGGAAGGATGGTAAGTGGAACCCGTCGGACACTCTGGCTAGTAGGGGCAGAAGAAGAGTTGTGGCCAGAGCAATCAGAACCTCATGTAAATGTACCTCGCTGGTTGCTGTCATTTTTTTCATGAAAACAGGTTGCTATATGTATAAAGGAACATTCTGCTTTTATGATAATGATCAGCTATTTGATAATTTATGGTAAGTACCCTAAAGTGGCAAATCACAGGCTCTGTTCACTTGAACATCAAACCCCCCAAACTTGTATCTGCTTCTGCAATCCACAGCAAAGTGGTGAATGGGTATTTGACAGCAGTACCTTGCTTTCCACTCTTATCCATTGAAGCCAACATCGTTTTCCTCTCTTTAACATGGCAAATTATATTTGGTGATCTTGCTTATAAATATGATTGTACTTACTGCCAGTAATTATCGCCAATAGCAGGTATAACAGGGCACCGCTGAACACATATAAAAGGGTGATTGTTTAAGCTGATCATGACTTGTATAAATATGTTGAGTACCTCACTTGTACCATTGTGGCTTATGGGAACATTCAGTGCTTGGATAACAGAAATTAAAGGACGACTGAAGTGAGATGTATATGGAGGCTGCCATATTTATTTCCTTTTAAGCAGTATTCGTTGCCTGGCAGCCCTGCTGATCTATTTGGCTGCAGTAGTGTCTGATTCACACAAGAAACAAGCATGCAGCTTATACTGTCAGATTTGACAATAATGCCAGAAACACCTGATCTGCTGCATGTTTGTTCAGGGTATATGGCTAAAAGGATCAGGAGGATATCCAAGTAACTAGTATTGCTTAAAATGAAATAAATATGGCAGCCTCCATATCCCTTTTGCTTCAGTTGTCCTTTAACCACTGGAAGGAAAAATCAATTCAACCAAAGCCCACCTGAGTAGGCCAAATCCATTCATGGTGATTTAATAAATAAAAAAAAATCACATTTGTCAAGTGGGATCACACCCATAACATTATTTTCAAGTCCCAAGTGTTTAGAAAACAGCAGATTCAGAATGCATGCTTTATATATTTGGTCTCGGTCAGTGATTTAAGCCTCATACACAAAGCATGTCGCTCAGCAGGGATCGGGACCCGAGCCCTCTTGCAGGGCCAAGACAATGTTCTGTATCTGTTGCTATGCGGAGGGCCAACAGAGCACCATAGGACCATCACGCAGCGGACATGGCACGTGGGGAGAACAATGCTCAGAGGCAGCGATTGGCCGAATAGATTCACTGTGCTGATCACTTGCCGAGACATTGGGGGCCACTGTACTCGCACTAAATTCTCAGAGGTGGTCGTTATCGGCCTATCTTTACTTAGTGCATACATGTCAAACTCCGGTCCGCGGTCCAAATCTGTCCCTCAGCCATAAAATTTGGCCCTTAAGTGAGTTCCCCACTTTGCATTATGTTTGGCCCACTGTAGAACACCACAGAAGTCATATTGTAGGTGAAGCCCTAGAACACCGGGGAAGCTATATGGGGAGATAGGGGGTAAGCACTAGACACCAGGGAACTGTATAGGGGTTAGAGGGGGGCCATTAGACACTTAGACACAAGGGAACTGTATACAGTGGGTTGCAAAAGTATTCGACCCCCTTAAAGTTTTCCACATTTTGTCATATTACTGCCACAAACATGAATCAATTTTATTGGAATTCCACATGAAAGACCAACACAAAGTGGTGTACACATGAGAAGTGGAACGGAAATCCATACATGATTCCAAACATTTTTTTACAAATAAATAACTGCAAAGTGGTGTGTGCATAATTATTCGGCCCCCTTTGATCTGAGTGTAGTCAGTTGCCTATAGACATTTCCTGATGAGTGCTAATGACTAAATTGAGTGCACCTGTGTGTAATCTAATGTCGGTACAAATACAGCTGCTCTGTGAGGGCCTCAGAGGTTGTCTAAGAGAATATTGGGAGCAACAACACCGTGAAATCCAAAGAACACACAAGACAGGTCAGGGATCAAGTTATTGAGAAATTTAAAGCAGGCTTAGGATACAAAAAGATTTCCAAAGCCTTGAACATCCCACGGAGCACTGTTCAAGCGATCATTCAGAAATGGAAGGAATATGGCACAACTGTACACCTACCAAGACAAGGCCATTCACCTAAACTCACAGGCCGAACAAGGAGCGCGCTGATCAGAAATGCAGTCAAGAGGCCCATGGTGACTCTGGACGAGCAGCATAGATCTACAGCTTAAGTAGGAGACTCTGTCCATAGGACAACTATTAATCATGCACTGTACAAAGTTGGCCTTTATGGAAGAGTGGCAAGAAGAAAGGCATTGTTAACAGAAAGCATAAGAAGTCCCGTTTGCAGTTTGCCACAAGCCATGTGGGGGACACAGCAACCATGTGGAAGAAGGTGCTTTGGTCAGATGAGACCAAAATTTAACCTTTTTTCCGAAATGCAAAACGCTATGTGTGGCGGAAAACTAACACTGCACATCACTCTGAACACACCATCCTCACTGTCAAATATGGTGGTGGCAGCATCATGCTCGGGGGGTGCATCTCTTCAGCAGGGACAGGGAAGCTAGCCAGAGTTGATGGGAAGATGGATGGAGCCAAATACAGGGCAAACTTGGAAGAAAACCTCTTGGAGACTGCAAAAGACTTGAGACTGGGGTGGAGGTTCACCTTGCAGCAGGACAATGACCCTAAACATAAAGCCAGGGCAACAATGGAATGGTTTAAAACAAAACATATCTATGTGTTCGAATGGCCCAGTCAAAGTCCAGATCTAAATCCAATCGAGAATCTGTGGCAAGATCTGAAAACTGCTGTTCACAAACGCTATCCATCTACCTTATATCAGCGCACCTCTGATTCGAGGCCATTCGGAGGCGGCCTGGTGTTGCACTTTTTCAATTTTCAAATTTACTTGATTAGCCGCACCCAGGCTATGCATATACATAGGTTAGGATTTAGTTAGTGTTAGGTCCCCTCCCATGGAGGATTGACTTCTTCGCAGTGGGAGGGACGAGTACTTAATAGGTTGCATGCAAGCTGTTACGGAAACCAACATCCTCCAGTGGTAGACAGGTCATGTGTATGCTAGGTGTGTATTTTATCCCACAAGTGGGGCTTGCACTCTTTTGCTGGTAGGCACTTGTCTGTTTTTAAGTAGCGCTGTTCATTTCCTTGCCATGTACTAATTTAATTCATTTTTGGTCAGCTGCTCCCACTTAACAGCTTTGCTTTTGGTGTATATGCAGAGCTTCCATTTGCGGCTGCTGCGTGATGACAGGAAGCTGTGGGCAGAGCGGTTTCCATAGTAACGGCGATACACATCGCCGTTACAGGAAGCCGCTCTGCCTACAGCGTCCTCTGTCATCACGCAGCAGCCGCTAACTATTTACATGCCCGGGAGACGGAGAGGGGACTATTGGAAGCCGCACGGTAAGCTAATGGGGGGGTGGTTGGTTGGTTGGGTGAGGCGGGGGGCACTATCTACCTATACCGGGCACTATACTAGCTATATTGGGGCACTATACTAGCTATATTGGGGCACTATACTAGCTATATTGGGGCACTATACTAGCTATATTGGGGCACTATGCTAGCTATATTGGGGCACTATACTAGCTATACTGTGGCACTATGCTAGCTATACTGTGGCACTATGCTAGCTATACTGTGGCACTATGCTAGCTATACTGGGCACTTCACCAGCTATACTGGGCACTATACTATACTGGGACACACTGGGGGGGGGGATCACACGGCCAGCATTTCCTACCCCCGGCTTATATGAGGGTCAATCATTTTTCCTGTTTTTTCAGGAAAAAGTTGGGGGGGACGGCTTATGTGGGTCGGCTTGCTTGCGAGTAAATATGGTAATCTGACTGAGCTGGAGCTGTTTTGCAAAGAAGAATGGGCAAGGATTTCAGTCTCTAGATGTGCAAAGCTGGTAGAGACATACCCTAAAAGACTGGCAGCTGCAATTGCAGCAAAAGGTGGTTCTACAAAGTATTGACTCAGGGGGCCGAATAATTACGCACACCCCACTTTGCAGTTATTTATTTGTAAAAAAAATGTTTGGAATGATGTATGATTTTCGATCCACTTCTCACATGTACACCACTTTGTATTGGAATTCCAATAAAATTGATGCATGTTTGTGGCAGTAATGTGACAAAATGTGGAAAACTTCAAGGGGGCCGAATACTTTTGCAACCCACTGTAGGTTTTTGAGGGAAGCCATTAGGCACCAGGGAACTTTGTAAGGGAGGAAGGTGGTCAGTAGACATTGAGGTTGGTCCGCGACTTGGTTCCAGTGTACAATTTTGGCCCACTTTGTATTTGAGTTTGACACCCCTGATCTAGTGTATGCAGGAGGCTTTAGACATTACAAAAAAGAGAAGACCGGGACAGTAGCCAAGTATGTAGTGTTTTCAAGAGGGAGTCCTCAATAGTTAATCCATATTACTTTCCAGTAAGGATTCATGTAGATAAAGCCATTGCTGGCCTCAGAAAATAAAAGCTTAGTAGCTGTTATTACCATAAGCTTTTCCTTCCTGTGGTACTGCCCAGAAAAGTTGCAGTGAATTCTGACTGTTGCAGACAGGGTAGTCAGGGGGTATCCATGATAAACATACAGCTATGTGGCAAAGATGAATGCTGCAGCAGTTCTGACTTCTGGATTTCTGCATCTGAGCTTTCATTACACACCCAGGTCTGGGTGTGATGCAGCATTCCGGACTACACATGCGTGCATATACAAGATACCTGTGAGTGTTGGGGATAACGCTATGCATGCCCTTGGAGGAAAGCATGTGTCGTCCGAAGAACTGCTGCAGCTTTTTCTTCCTGGACACTAACACATGTGAAATAGCCCAATGATTTTTAATGGGCTGTCTGTTCTAATGTGTGTTTGTGTCTGAAATTCGCACTCAGTGGAACTGGGTCCTAACAGGTGGCTAGTGATGCAGATTGTTCAGTGTACTCTGTCAAGTGCTGTGGACATTTCCAGTGCTATATGAATGCATAATAATGAATTTTGTCATTAGAACACTCGTACTCCAGCTATCATGGCTGACAATTTCCGATACCAGGTTAACTTCTATTTTGTCAGTGTCAGTTACAAAAAACACACTGTCCATAAAATGTACTACCATGCATGTTCACTGGTGATATTGGTCTGGCTGGAATTCTATTTGAGGCCCGTTTTACACTAGGTTTTTGCTTCGCTCCTGCCTCATCCCACTGCAAAAAACTACAATCATGTGACCTAGCGGCAAGAGTGCGCTGACAGTTAAATGCATAGCGCCGTTGCACCCGCTCAGTAATGGGAAGTACCGTCCTGTCAGACCGCGTATGCCTTGCTCCATCATTTACACTACCTGCGTTGCCCATAAATTTCTATTACCCCAAGCATCATGTGTTAAGCGCAGTGCTTGCAGTAACGCGCTACAGGCTGTGCATCAGGATTGCAGCAGATTGGTTACGTGGCGCATCATGACGCAACGCCGTAAGTGTGAATGGCCCATTCACTGGCATTGCATTTGCGGCACCCTGTGGGGGAAAAAGGGTAATGCAATGCAAGTGTAAAAAGGGCCTTCAAGTATTTGTGTGCTGAGGATGATGGGTGGGTGTCTGTGCCTTTTAAAACAGATTTATTATCTTTATTTTTTTTAATGGTGTGGAGATTGTAGTTCAATTAATGCATTCAGTTAATGGCTTTGAGTGGAGCCCTTTTCTCTTTGTTTTAAAAACCTTTTTTTCTTATATTCTAGTACCTAAACCACAGATGAAGTTCAGCATTCAGAACATGTGTCCCGTGGAAGGAGAAGGGAACATCGGCCGCTTTCTCTTCTCTCTGTTGGGCAGTTCCTTTAATGCTGTTGCAGCCACACTGATTGACAGCTGGGTGGACACTGCCATTTTCCAGCTCAGGGAAGGTAGCAGTAAGGAGAAAGCAGCAGTCCTGCGGGCCATGAACTCTGCATTAGGTAAATCACCCTGGCTGGTGGGAGATGAACTGACACTTGCAGATATTGTCAGTTGGTGTGCCATCCATCAGTCTGGTTCTGCTGATGCCGCTCCAGCTAACGTGCAGAAGTGGATGAAGTCTTGTGAAAACCTTGCCTCCTTCCAGTCAGTGCTGAAGTTATTGAAGTAATGGGCATAGGAGAGGCAGCTGTGTGAGCAGAGCAAGTTAGAGCAGGTACCTGACAGGTGAACATGCAAGTAGTTATTTGAGGTAATACTGAGTGGAGACTATGGGAAGCGTGGTATTTATGTAAGGTTATGGAATTGGCCATTTTATATATAAAAATGGTTCATTTGTAATGGTAAATAGAATGCAATAAAATAATTTTACACCTGCCGCCTTTGTTTCCTTTTTAAAAACAAAATTCAAGCACTTAGATTGTTCTAATGGAATAATTGCCCTGAGTTAGACCAGTCGAGCGATTACCACATGCACACTACTACATCCTCTGCATTAGGTATGATCACTGAGATGCAGATATTTGAGTTAATGCAGATTCATTTACATTTTTATGCAAATATGTGAACCTTAAAAATTTATCAATCAATTTAAACCTGGGATGGACTTGATTGGTCCATTTTTAAGCTGCATATAGTTGCATTAAAAAAAAAGGTTTGCTTTCTTAAAACAGAATTTGTGATAATTCAGGTTGGAGTGAGCTTGAGATGTCTCCCAGAGCATCACTGCTGAATATATGCAAATTAACCATTGTACCCTTAGAAGCTAAACACACCTCCAGAACAGCTGGAATGCAATGATGTGCCAGCTTGTTAATTTGTACAGAGCCATAATAATCCAACATGCATACAGACTGTTTCAGATTGTTTGATCCTCATCAGTGCATGGCATGGATTAATTTGGCTCTATGGAGTAGGGCTTGTAACACCAAGAGGTACAGACTAACCAGCAAGCTCATGGTGACCCAGAACTCATTGGGGTGTGTAAGGGACTACAATGGTCCTAAAAGCCCCCTTACTAAGATGTTAAGAAAAACAAGTTTGCTTTCTTAAAACAAAGAATTTGCGATAATTCAGGTTGGAGTGAGCTTGAGATGTCTTCCATATAGTTGCATAAAAATGCATGAATTTGGAAATATTAATCTTGTTAAGCATCCCTACTCTGCACGTCTCTCCATTAGAGATAGTCTGTGAGATGCAGATAATTCCAAGTTGATACAGGATTGTGCATACTTTGTATGGAGCTTGAAAATTCATGAATCAAACTCCACCTCTGCTGGATTTGGTCTGTTTTTAAGCTGCATAATTTGCATTGACCATCCATATTCTTCATTATTAGCCTTTTAGCCCCATGGCCAGTGCCATATTGAGGGTGGTAGGCAGTGTAAACAGAAATAAGCGTAGCATGCAGTCTTTTGCCCAAACTAAATATGGTGTATATAAACAATTGTTTTCCCTAGAGCTATAGCAATAAATAAGTCACAGACTAACCAGCAAGCTCATGGTGACCCAGAACTCATTGGACCATTGTAGTCCCTTACACACTCCAATGAGTTCTGGGTCACCATGAGCTTGCTGGTTAGTCTGTACCTCTTGGTTTACAAGCCCTACTCCATAGAGCCAAATTAATCCATGCCATGCACTGATGAGGATCAAACAATCCGAAACAGTCTGTATGCATGTTGGATTATTATGGCTCTGTACAATTTAACAAGCTGACACATCATTGCAATCCAGCGGTTCTGGAGGTGTGTTTAGCTTCTAAGGGTACAATGGTTAATTTGCATATATTCAGCAGTGGTGCTCTGGGAGACATCTCGAGCTCACTCCAACCTGAATTATCGCAAATTCTTTCTGTTTTAGGAAAGCAAATTTTTGTAATAAATAAGTCAGTGTTCAGTCCAATCTGTAACTGCTACGTGATCAAGTACAATGTACAACTGTTTAATAGCAATGAGAAGCTTATGCTAACGGATAACATGCTGCCCCCACCACAGCGGGTGATACTGGCACAACTTCTAATGGCAGATACTGTACCATCAGAGCAGTAATATGATGCTTCCGGGTGCTGATCCTGTCACAGCTGTAAGCCTTCCAATAATCCCAAAATGATGCTTTCTGATAGCTTCAATCTACCTGTGTGAACACAAGCTAATAAGGAAGGAGCCGTGCCTCCTGGTGGTGTAAGGAAGAGGAGAGTGGTGGAGTGCATATGTCAGGAGACTGGCACCACATTGCCAGCACACAGACACTGTGTGAGGACATTTGGGTTACTGAATTACAGCTACGACGGGACCAGGAAGCATCATATTGCATTAATGGAATGGCAGACCAGCACTTAGTACTGCTCTGAAGGTACTTTATCTGCCATTTGTATTGTGCCAGCATAACCCAATGTGGTGAGGACAGCATGTTCTAGCCACTGTCATAGGATTGCCATCGCTATTAAACATTTGTGAATTGTAGCTGATCAATTAGAACTGCATCTGCTAGTAGAAGTTACAGACTGATTATGCAGGGATTAAAATTATAACACTTCCCACAAGCTGCTGAAACAGCGCTTACAGATAAAGTAGGATGTGTTTATCTTATGTCCCACATAAGGTGTTTGCTAGTGAAAGTTCCATTCAGGGCCAGTAATCATCAACTTTTAGGGCTTGTTCACATTGAGCATTAGCGGCGATTAAGCACTGGCGATTGGAGGGAAAAAAAAAAATGCCCTAAAAGCGCTTATGCTTCCCTATGAGAGTGTTCACATGTAAGCGGTTCGATTGCGATTCGCTTACAAAAGCGCTGCCTGTACCAATTTTTTTGAGCGCTTTGGCTCAATAGAAAGTATAGGGAAATTGCAAAGCGCTTGAAAAAGTGCTTTGTATAGTGATTTCCCGAATGCTTCTATGAATAAATAAATTGTATTTATTCATTTCCGGGTGAAAGTTCACTTCCTGACCGACGTCAGGAAGTGAAAATAAAAATTGCTCTGCAAAAGCGCTTAGGAAGTGCAGGGAAAGGCAATTAAATTCACAATAAATCGCTCAGCGCTTGAAATAGCGCTGGCGGTTTATAATGTGAGCATAGCCTCACTTCATTCCTGGAACTTTTTAAAGGAAACCTTAGGGTGGCCATATACTGGTCGATTTGCCATCAGATTCGACCAACAGATCCCCCTCCCCCGCACACATTACCTGTTCCGGCCAGCGCTGGTCCCCGCTGTCTTCTTCTCCGCTCCGGGCTCCAGACCGTTCCTGCAGCTACTGAACTTCCTGTCCAGGGGAAGTTTAAACAGTAGAGGGCGCTCTACTGTTTAAACTTCCTGCCGGGACAGGAAGTTCTGTGTAGCTGCAGCTGGTCCGGAACCCAGCGCGGAAAGAAAAAAAACAGCGGGGACCAGGGGACTCGCGCCGGCCGGAACAGGTAATGTATACCCGCTGTATTGCATCGGTCATTGGGCATTCGAACGCCGCTATCGACGCACTCCCGACCCGCCGGCGATCGAGAGAAATCTTCTGCACAGACGGATCGACAAACGATTTTCGGACGGAAATTGATCGTTCTGTCAGCGGTGTCTGCGGCGACTTCACAGCCGATTCGATCCCTCATCGAATCGGCCGTATATCGGCGGGGAAATCGTTAGGTGTATGGGCCCCTTTAACTGAGAGGGATATGGCTGTTTTCTTTTAAACAATACCAGTTGCCTGGCAGGCCTGCTGATCTCTGGCTGTAGTAGTGGCTGAATCACAACTCTGAAATAAGCATGCAGCTAATCCAGTCTAACTTCAGTCAGAGCACCTGATCTGCATGCTTGTTAAGGGGCTGTGTCTAAAAGTATTAGACTCAGAATCAGCAGAGAGTTGGGCAACTGGAATTATTTTAAAAGGAAAAATCCATATCCTGAGTTTAGGTTCCCTTTAATGTTTACAATAAAGTGAGATACCTAAAGGGGGATTGAAGAGGTGTATGGAGGCTGTCTATTTCCTTTTAAGCAATACCAGTTGCCTGGCAGCCCTGTTGGTCTTTCTCTGCAGTAGTATCTGAATAACACCAGAAACAAGCATGCAGCTAGTCTTGTCAGATCAGACTTTAAAGTCTGAAACACCTGATCTGCTGCATGCTTGTTCAGGAGCTATGGCTAATCGTATTAGAGGCAGAGGATCAGCAGGGCTGCCAGGCAACTGGTATTGCTTAAAAGGAAATACACATGGCAGCCTCCATATACCTTTCTTCAGTTCCCCTTTAATAGTTAATGCTGGTCCTGAATGGAATATGTTCACTAGCAGGAGCCTATTTGCACTAATTTACCTTTAAATGACCCAACTATCAGATGCTGCCTCTCCATACATGACTGACAAATCACACAGTACTGTGAGGTTAATTTCTGGTATCGCAGCAGTGCATCTAAAAGCCAGTATCTGATACCTGGGAGGCCTGATTGTTGGATCACAGTAGGGTAACTTAACATTGGAGGAACTATGAAGGATGATAGGTTGTTGGGGAAATCTACAGTACCCGATTATGACATAGCGGGATAGGAGAGTCAAAATTCATTCATTAGCTCTACCCCAAATTCTCCAGTGCTCAAATGTTTGCTCGTTGTAAAAAGTCATGATTAGTTCACCACAAACTTTGTCTTGGCGTTTAGGCTCCAAGCTTTTTACCCAGCGCTTGCATCATTCCAAGGTCCAATAAGGCGAATAGGTAGTGTATTACTGTCATGCACCACAGCACTGTCTAAAACAAATCTGAAATTTTAGGAATCCAGTAACATCTATAAAGCCCAATGTACACGATACGATTCTTTGTGCGATTCGATTACGATTCTATTTACGGTCTGATTAAATCCGACATGTCCGATCGGGATTTGATATGATTCAATTCGATTTACCATTGCAAAACAATGGCAAATAGAATTGAATCAAATCTAATCCCATTCTTTGAATTGTAATCGAATCGCACAAAGAATCGTATCGTGTAGATGGGGCTTAAAGGTGCATGACTTTCATCTCCCTTGTGTTTCAAAATATCCAGGTACACTGTTTAGTGAACCCTAGTAAAACAGGAGAGCCATTGAGCTCTTACAAAGGCAGTGTGTCCTGATAGCATCAGATTTACATATTTAAAATCAAAAATAGTTATGATTGTGGACAGGGCCAAGTAACAACCGATGTGAACCTAGGTTCTCCAGCTACTTCCAGCTGTAAAGGAGGAAGTATTAGGAGCAGGAACGTACCGTGGAGGGCAGGGCACAAAGGTGGTACCAAGAGTGTGCTTGAAATTCAAGTTCAGTTCTAAAATATAATATAATTAAGGTAAGAAAAGTAATATAGAAATGAAGTTAATCAGGAACAAGTTAGTGATTATTTTGCTTGTAAAATGTGCTGAAAAGTTATTTTTATTAAATAGGTGATGAATAAATTTGAAAAGTTTTGTGAATAGAGCCCATTGTAACAACAATGAAATGTAAACACATACGGTTATCTACAGTTTGGATGCAGGTTGAAGCTGAATAGCAGGACAAAGTGCTTTTGTTAAACTATTTCAGTGATGTTCTGCTAAAGAAAAAAAAATCTGGGATAGTAACTTTCAAGTTGTAAGGAATCTTTTAGAGTAAAGTAGAAATGCTGGCTTCCAGACCACTTTAAGTGGGCCTTCTTGCCACCATGCCCCAAAGCATTCTTGATTTATGTGCTTTCCCTTCTACAATTCTGCATAATGGTCACTTGTCTCATCCCACAACATAAAAGCTTTAATATAAAACAGGACCTTTGCAAAATAGGCATGTTCGATTTCACAGAAATAAAGCCCATAACCCATACTTATAAATAAAATTTTATTTTACAACAAATGTGCATGTTAATGCATTAAAGGCAAAGAACATGTAAGCAGGCAATTAAGGCATTTAAACAGGGGATTCTAGTCCTTCTCTGCTTGAGATCTGTCCCTGTAACAGTTCCAGACTCCTCTTTAGTCTCTCATTCTCTTCCTCTAAGTGGAGAACTTTGTTCTGAAGATCCTGAATCGCCTATTGAGTGGTTGTGAGAAAAAAAAAAGTTTATTTTATGATGCAACAAGATTCAGGTGCTATTTGCACTTTTAAAGGGGAACTGAAGTAAGAGGTATACGGAAGCTGCCATATTTATTTCCTTTTAATCAATACCAGTTGCCTGGCAGCCCTGCTGGTCTATTTCTCTGCAGTAGTATCTGAATAACACCTGAAACAAGCATGCAGCTAGTCTTGTCAGATCTGACTTTAAAGTCTAAAACACCTGATCTGCTGCATGATTGTTCAGGGGCTATGGCTAATAGTATTAGAGGCAGATGATTAGCAGGGCTGCCAGGCAACTGGTATTGCTTAAAAGGAAATAAATATGGCAGCCTCCATATACCTCTCTTCAGTTCCCCTTTAAAGCTCCTGTACAAGCCCTTGTACAGTTTTCCATATTATTGCACAACTCCTCCCCTAAACTGTGTTGTAGGTTTGTTTCACCACCCGTCACCTTTAGCGCTTGGGGCGTAGATATACGCATGACCACCGCTGTCCGCATTCACATCACCACCCGTTAGTAGGGAGATCAGTGAATGGGAACACAGTTCCCATTCATTGATCTAAGCCGCCAGCTTCAATGAGAAGCTGTGTCCATTGTAAAAGGAAAAATAAATTACGTGTCCACACATTTCCTGTTTTTGTACTAACAGCATGCTAACACGAAAATGGGTGAGGACATCTTGTGGCCAAATAGTAAAATTACACCTACATACATGTAATTTAATAAAAAAAAAAAAAATCTACAAATACTTTTAAAATTAGCTCCTTACCTCCCACACTCTCCTATAATTAAGGTAATTTTTCTTATGCAAAATATTTGGGTAAAGAGACTGAAGTGAGAATAAATCTTGCTTCAGAGCTTATATTCAGCAGGGGCATGTGTGCCCCTGCTAAAACGCCGCTATCCCGCAGCTAAACGGAGGTCCCTTACCTCCCAAATCCCCTCGTGGAGTCTCGGAGATCTCTTCCGCATAGAGGCAGGGCTAACCGCCGCAGCCCTGCCTCACGTGCATCTATCAGTGCGTATCTCCATCTCTCCCCCGTCCCTCTCAGTCTTCCTTCGCTGAGAGGGGCGGGGGAGAGGCAGCGATGCGCCGCTGATAGACGGCGCTGAGAGGCAGGGCTGCAGCCATTAGCCCTGCCTCAACAGCAGCAAAATCTACGACCAAGTTAATTGCAGATTTTGCAGGGGGGGGGGGGTTGGGAAGTAAGGGACCCCCGTTTAGCCGCAGGATATAGGCGTTTTAGCAGGGGCACACATGCCCCTGCTGAATATAAGCTATGAAGCGAGATTTATTCTCGCTTCAGTGTCTCTTTAAAGGCCTGAACTTTTTTTTAAAATATGTATTACTGTTATTTTAGAAAACACGGGCTTTTAACTACCTAAGGACCGTGTCACGCCGACAGACGTGAACGCAGCAGCAGCCCGGGGCCCGCTTAACTCCACTTGGCGTCAGGTCCTGGAGCTGGCTACTGCAGGCTGCGCGCGCATCTCCTGCTTGAGGGGCGGAGCCGCTCGGGAGAATGTTAGATGGCGAAACCACCGTTTAATTATTTTGTACAACTCTGCGATCTGCAGCAGCGCTGTACTGACACTCGAGTGTCACCGGTGATCCGTTGTCATAGGCTGAAGCCCATGGCAGACACTCACAGTGATTGGCAAGTGGGGGGGGGGAGGGTTTAGTAAAGAAAAATGTATTTAAAATTATTTATAAAAAAATAAACACTGTGGGGGGGGGGGGGATAAGACCAGACCAACAGGAAGCTTTGTTGGTGGGGAGAAATGGAGGGGGGGGGGGGGGGGGAATCACTTGTGCAGCCCTGCAGCTTGGGCTTTAAAGCTGCAGTGGCCTATTTCACAAAACATAGCCTGGTCTTTAGGGGGGTTACCACTGCAGTCCTTAAGTGGTTAATTAGATGAACACAAAACTGAAAAAAATGCACCTTTATTGCCAAATAAAATATTGGTGCTATATATTATTCTAGGTAAAAATTTTAAACTTTTTAATAACCGGGACAAATGGGCAAATAAAATATGTTAGTTTTATCCACAATACAACATTTTATTTTAAAACTATAATGGCCGAAAACTGAGAAATGGTTTCCCCTTATTCCAGTTAACCACTTAAAGGAAAACTTAAGTCAAAAATAAAAAATGATATATATAGCAGCATAGAGGGTGATATAGCGGCTGGGAACGCGGAAAGTCAGCCACGTTCCCAGCCTGTCGGCAGCTGTCGCCGAACCCGGAAGTAGCCACCGGCGGGGACAGGACGATCGGAGCGGGGCTGCAAGGGCACCATCCAGCTTCGGGGGGCTGAGGGATGCCCCGGATAAATATTTTTTTATTTTTGACTTAAGTGTTCCTTTAACGACTGCAGTGTTAAACCCCCCTACCGACCATGCTCTTTTTTTGTTGCACTGAGCTGTGCAGGCTTTTCAGCCTCCTGCACAGCCCAGCTATGGAGCCCAGCGATTGGACTCACCTCCTTTTTTATCCCTAAGGGGACAAGATGTCGGATAATTTTATTTTTTTTTACAGCCTGTATCAGGCTGTTTCACCCTCCTCCCTTCCATGCACTGCATTTGAACAGGACAGCGATCCGTCCTGTTCCGCCTCTCATAGGCATCAGCCTATGAGAGGCCAGGGATCGCCGATCTCGTACAGCTCTGCCGAAGACCGCAGCGCTGTACGGATGTAAACAATGAAGATTTCTTTCCCCTTTCATTTACAAACAGCCTGCTAGTCAGTGAACTGGCAGGGAACGATCGCGCATGCGTGCGGCCATTCCCTAGGAAACTGCAGCTCCAGGACTTGACGCCAATTGGCGTTAAGCGATCCTGGGGCTGCCGCCGCGTTCACGCCCATTGGCATGACGCGGTCGTTTAGTTAAAATGCATTTAGAATAAAATTCTTAGCATACTCTACCACCCAAAGAAAGCCTAATTGGTTGTGAAAAACAAGATAGAGATCATTTTGTTGTGATGAGTAGTGATAAAGTTATTGGGGAATGAAAGGAAGGAGTGCTGAAAGGTGAAAATTGCTCTGGTGCTAAAGGGGGAAACCCCTCAGTGGTGAAGTGGTTAAATACTGCCCTTCTATACATTGCAACTTTACTAGTGGCTGTAGGTGTAAACTATCAGTGGACTGATACATGGTAAAACATAAATGTAAGATTAGCTGGATCTCTGCATCTGTGAACTGGTTTAAAAAAAAAAAAAAAAAAAAAAAAAGTGTACCTGAAAGGGGGAAAAAAAAAAAAAAAGTGTACCTGAAAGGGAAAAAAAAAAAAAAAAGGTACCTCATTTAGATAAATCAGTAGATGGATGCCTCTGGATAATCCATATGCTTCCCCTGTCCCCCTCCCCACACAGGTTTACTTTAAAGTGGGACAATATTCAAATGCTTGGATTAATATTCAACCTAACAACTAATGCAATAAGCCAATACCTCCTAAAAAATGCATGTTGAACAACTATAAAACATAACTGCTATGGTGCATTCTAAATACTTACATTTTCCTTCTTGCTGAAGAGTTCGCTTTTCAGCATTTGCTCAGCGGACAGCCGCAGGCCACAATCGGCACTAGTAAGTAACTTAACATATTTGGTTTGCACTGGCCAGTGGGCTGCAAAGGATTCTGGTATGACTCCAGAACTCAAGGATGTTAAAATGTCATTCTTCTCCATCTCTGTCCAGAATGGGTGAAAAAGTTCCAGTAAT
This sequence comes from Hyperolius riggenbachi, assembly GCF_040937935.1. NCBI lineage: Eukaryota > Metazoa > Chordata > Amphibia > Anura > Hyperoliidae > Hyperolius > Hyperolius riggenbachi. The sequence goes on from NC_090652.1 coordinate 117,076,285, forward strand.
ATAACACCAACACTGTACATATCAGACTGCAAAACACAAATATTGTATTATTAAAATCAAAGTCAAACAACTAATGTATATACAATGTCAAAATAATTTTAACTACTTAAGGGCCGAGCTAACTGAAATCTACGTAGTTTCTGTGGCCACCTGGCTGGCAGGGCATAGATTTCAATTAGCCGCCACGCGCATCCGCCGTTTCTGCCACTTAATCCCCGCAGCTCACTGGCTCTGCCTGTCTGACGGGAGAGCCCTGTGAGTGGGTCAGGAGCCGATTTCATTGGCTCCTGGCCCTGTCTTTCAATGTATGCCAATGAAAGCGGCTCCTGACCGGCTAACAGGAACTCTGCCGCCATAGACACGGCTAAAGTGGGTGGCCCAGGACTCCGAGGTGACGGCGGTTGTGACAGGTATGTGCGGCGATTCGTCTGTATTCCGTCAGATTCTGACGAAGGCGTGGAACGCCTAAACGTGTCATGACGTCTTAGGCACAGGGCAGCTGCCACCATCTCCCGTGCACCTTACCCGGCTGGCGTGACGCGATCCTTTGGATTCCCACAACTACCGGCCATAGTGTGGAGGCGGCCAGATCGATAGAATTACATCTAGGACACGGTGATGCACAGATATTGTGATGAGCTTTGTTTTATATTTAATTTTGTAAGTTTTTATTTTTTTACTTGCGCAAGAAGCAACATTAAAAAGTGAATGCACCAGAGAGCGCTCCTTTTTTCTCCGTTTTCCATGTCCAGCTGTCTAAGACTCGGGCCTTTCAGTAATCTATTCATTTATGTCACTGTTTGTATGAACTATGTTTATTGGTCTGTATTTGGAAATCTGGATAACATGTTCCTTTGTGACTGACGCAGTTGATTTGATAAGGATTGGCTGGATGCCCATTGCTTTTTTTTTTTTCTTTAGTATACACTATTATTCTATAATAACGTGTAATTGTACTGGAAACTGGGGCAGCATTCCTTGGTTATACTGCTTTTTCGTAAATACAAACTTATATTGCGCTTTTCTCCTGGCGGACTAAAAGAGTCAGAGCTGCAGCCACTAGGGCGTGCTCTATAGGCAGTAGCAGTATTAGGGAGTCTTGCCAAAGGTCTCCTCACTGCATAAGTTCTGACTTACTGAACAGGAAGAGCCACGATTCAAACCCTGGTCTCCTGTGTCAGAGGCAGAGCCCTTAAAGAGACTCCGTAACAAAAATTGCATCCTGTTTTTTATCATCCTACAAGTTCCAAAAGCTATTCTAATGTGTTCTGGCTTACTGCAGCACTTTGTACTATCACAGTCTCTGTAATAAATCAACTTATCGCTCTCTTGTCAGACTTGTCAACCTGTGTCTGGAAGGCTGCCAAGTTCTTCAGTGTTGTGGTTCTGCTATGAACTCCCCCTTCCAGGCCCCTCTTTGCACACTGCCTGTGTGTTATTTAGATTAGAGCAGCTTCTCTCTTATCTTTTACAAGCTGGATAAATCGTCCTCTGAGCTGGCTGGGCTTTCACATAGTGAGGAATTATAGACAAGGGCAAAGCTGTTTGCAGGAAGAAAAGAGCAGCCTGAAACTTAAGTGCATGAGAGATGCAGGGGGAAAGAAACACACAAATGATCTCTTGAGATTCAAAAGGAAGGCTGTATACAGCTTGCTTGTGTATGGATGTATTTTCTATGTGTGGACATACTGTACATCAACCTACTTCCTGTTTTGGTGGCCATTTTGTTTGTTTATAAACAAACTTTTAAAAACTGTTTTTAACCACTTTTAATGTTTCGGGGAGCGGCGAAATTGTGACAGAGGGTAATAGGAGATGTCCCCTAACGCACTGGTATGTTTACTTTTGTGTGATTTTAACAATACAGATTCTCTTTAACCTCCTGGGAGATAATCTCGGGGTAAGCCGCCGCGGAGGATTTCTCAGCCCCTGGTGGGCCGATTTCCACACTTTTTGCTTTGTTACACGTAGCTAGCACTTTTCTAGCTGCGTGTACAAGCCGATCACCGCCGCTCCGCGCCAATTCGCTGCATTACAGGAGCCCCCCCTCCGCCGAGACCCCGTGCGCAGCCTGGCCAATCACCGCCAGGCTGCGCTGAGGGTGGATCGGAACGACATCGATGACGTCACCCCTATCGTCGACGGGGGAAGCCAAAACAAGAAATCCCGTTTTGAACGGAATTTCCTGTTTGCTCTGATCGCCGGAGGCGATCGGAAGGGGTGGGGTGATGCCGCTGCATGATTAAAAAAAAAAGGAAAAAAAAAAAATTTAAAAAGTGCTGCGCCGCCTCCCTGGTGATTTTATTGTATCACCAGGGAGGTTAAAGAGAGTCTGAAGCCACTTTAAATACATGTTTTTACCTGTTATTTATGTTAACGATTATGGCCAGTGCTTAAACACAGCATTACCACGGCAGAACAAGGACTTTATACCCCCCTAAATACCGGGACAAAAATCTGCTGCTCGGGGAGGCAGAGCTTTGTGCTGTAGCTCTGCCTCCAGTACAGTCAATCTGCACTGATCGCCGCCTCTCCTTGCCCCTTTCAGACTGAGAGTGGCAGGGAGAGGCAGCAATCAGCGCAGATTGACGCGAGTAGGATTTGGGGGGTATAAAGCCCTTGTTCTGCCACGGGAATGTGGCGTTTTAGCACTGGCCATATTCCTTAAAGGGAACCTTAACTCTAAAAAAAACATGAGTTTTACTTACCTGGGGCATATACCAGTCCCCTGCAGCCATCCTGTGCCCTCGCAGTGAGGGCCCGTTTCCACTATCGCGAATCCGCATGCGTTACCTGCATGCGGATTTGCACAGCCAATACAAATGGATGGGCCTGTTTCCACTTGTGCGTTGTGAGGAGCGTTTTTCTGTGCAGGATTTTTCTGCACGGCAGAGCCCTCAGACATGCAGGCGAATCGCACACAATGTATTTAATAGGGAAATCGCATGCGTTTTCCCCATGTGTTTTTTGCCGCGAATTCGCATAGGTATCAATGTAAATTCACACAGGCAGTTACATGGTTAAAATCGCATATACCATCACCTATGCGAAAACGCATGCGGAATCGCATCCGCATGCGATTTCATCAGCGATGGAATCCAGACGATTCCGCGCCGCAATAGTGAAAACGAGCCCTCACTCATGGCTCCTCCAGTCCCCCGCTGCCAGCTAGTTTTGTTTTTGCCGCCTGGGAGTCGGCCAGCCGCCATGTATACCTTTTTACACATTCCTGCTTGTGCAGGAAGCTATCGCGGACATTAACAAGTACATTTTTACGCGTTACGCATTGCACCTGTAACATGTAAAGATGTACGTGTTAATGTCAGCGATAGCTTCCTGCACCAGCTGGAATGCGTAAAAAAGGTATGCATGGCGGCCGTCCGACTCCCAGTCACCAAAAACTAAACTAGCTGGCAGCGGGAGCCCGAAGGAGCCATGAGTGACTGCGAGGGCACGGGATGGCTGCAGGGGGCTGGTAGAAGCCCCAGGTAAGTGAAACTCATGTTTCTTTTAGAGTTAGGGTTCCCTTTAAAGGAAAGGTTCAGGGAGGGTGGAGGAAAAATAAAAATCAATTTCCACTTACCTGGGGCTTCCTCCAGCCCGTGGCAGGCAGGAGGTGCCCTCGCCGCCGCTCCGCAGGCTCCCGGTGGTCTCCGGTGGCCGACCCGACCTGGCCAGGTCGGCTGCCAGGTCGGGATCTTCTGCGCTCCAAGTCCTGGTACTTCTGCGTCCCACGCCGGCGCTCTGACATCATCGGACGTCCGCCGGGCTGTACTGCGCAGTACAGCCCGGCGGACGTCCGATGACGTCAGAGCGCCGGCGTGGGACGCAGAAGTACCAGGACTTGGAGCGCAGAAGATCCCGACCTGGCAGCCGGCCTGGCCAGGTCGGGTCGGCCACCGGAGACCACCGGGAGCCTGCGGAGCGGCGGCGAGGGCACCTCCTGCCTGCCACGGGCTGGAGGAAGCCCCAGGTAAGTGGAAATTGATTTTTATTTTTCCTCCACCCTCCCTGAACCTTCCCTTTAGCATAAATAACAGGTAAAAACAAATATTTAAATTGGCTTCAGACTCTTTAACCTGTACACTATCCAGCCACTGCTAAATAATGTCAGATACTACATGCATGCAAAGCAAAAAGTTCAAGTTACCTTGTTCAACAATTTGGGAAAGATGTACATACCTTAAAATCATAGTGTGAGCCTTTTAACTGTTCTTGAGCAGCATACAAGCAGGTGCCAACTCCTGAAGTGTGCGTTGAATCTGGAGGGGAAACATGAAATGATTATGAAATGTCTTCCACAGTATTTACTGCCCACTGTTTCAGTTTTCTGACTGCATTTTAACCTTGTTAGTTTACTAAACTGCAGTATTGAAATACCATACCCACATAAAAACTATTTACCAGTGTACACTTTTTTTATGAACAATTTTTACTACAGTAGAGTAATTTATCCGGCACTGGAGGGGATCGCTCGATACTGGATGTGTGCATTTGCTGGTTGCTTGAGAAGTCAAGTAGGCGTTAAATATAGCATTAACCTTGCCCCATTGATTAAAACAAGAGTATTGCACAGCGGTAGCGACTTACGAATGCTCTGTGCACCAGTCTTCTTATTTTCTGTAGCTTCCAGAGGCTTTGGGATATCCGACACGTCAGGTGACCCAGTGCGGGTCAGGTGACACGCCAGGAAGCCATATGAGCATGCCACAAAGCCTCTGGGAGCTACAGAAGAAAAGGCAGGTGAATGGAGCGTTCGTAAGATGCTACCGCTGCGCAATACTCTTAACTGTGGTAGAAAAGCCCCCATTTCCCCCCGCCAGGTATGCCGGTTAGATTAGACTGCCGGATGACTGAGTTCCTGTTAACCGGGATGCTACTGTATTTTTTTTTAGAGAGGTTATACAAGATTAGTATGGTATGCATAAAATGTATTTCAATTAAAGAAAAAAAATTAACGCAGAAACCCCAAAGATGCGAAAAATATGCAGTGAAATTTTGCCATTTTGAAAAAAAAGTGTGCCTTTTTAACATGTTTCCATTTAACCACTTGAGGACCTAGGGCTTTCTACCCCTTAAGGACCGGCCACTTTTTTTCCATTCAGACCACTGCAGCTTTCACGGTTTATTGCTCGCTCATACAACCTACCACCTAAATGAATTTTGGCTCCTTTTCTTGTCACTAATAAAGCTTTCTTTTAGTGCTATTTGATTGCTCCTGCGATTTTTACTTTTTATTATATTCAGCAAAAAAGACATGAATTTTGGCAAAAAAATGATTTTTTTAACTTTCTGTGCTGACAGTTTTCAAATAAAGTAAAATTTCTGTATACATGCAGCGCGAAAAATGTGGACAAACATGTTTTTGATAAAAAAAAACCCATTCAGTGTATATTTATTGGTTTGGGTAAAAGTTATAGCGTTTACAAACTATGGTGCAAAAAGTGAATTTTCCCATTTTCAAGCATCTCTGACTTTTCTGACCCTCTGTCATGTTTCATGAGGGGCTAGAATTCCAGGATAGTATAAATACCCCCCAAATGACCCCATTTTGGAAAGAAGACATCCCAAAGTATTCACTGAGAGGCATAGTGAGTTCATAGAAGATATTATTTTTTGTCACAAGTAAGCGGAAAATGACACTTTGTGAAAAAAAAAAAAAAAAAAAAAAAAAGTTTCCATTTCTTCTAACTTGCGACAAAAAAAAAATGAAATCTGCCACGGACTCACCATGCTCCTCTCTGAATACCTTGAAGTGTCTACTTTCCAAAATGGGGTCATTTGTGGGGTGTGTTTACTGTCCTGACATTTTGGGGGGTGCTAAATTGTAAGCACCCCTGTAAAGCCTGAAGGTGCTCATTGGACTTTGGACCCCTTAGCGCAGTTAGGGTGCAAAAAAGTGCCACACATGTGGTATTGCCGTACTCAGGAGAAGTAGTATAATGTGTTTTGGGGTGTATTTTTACACATACCCATGCTGGGTGGGAGAAATATCTCTGTAAATGACAATTTTTTCATTTTTGTACACACAATTGTCCATTTACAGAGTTATCTCTCCCACCCAGCATGGGTATGTGTAAAAATACACCACAAAACACATTATACTACTTCTCCTGAGTACGGCGATACCACATGTGTGGCACTTTTTTGCACCCTAACTGCGCTAAAGGGCCCAAAGTCCAATGAGTACCTTTAGAATTTCACAGGTCATTTTGAGAAATTTCGTTTCAAGACTACTCCTCACGGTTTAGGGCCCCTAAAATGCCAGGGCAGTATAGGAACCCCACAAATGACCCCATTTTAGAAAGAAGACACCCCAAGGTATTCCGTTAGGAGTATAGTGAGTTCATAGAAGATTTTATTTTTTTGTCAAAAGTTAGCGGAAATTGATTTTAATTGTGTTTTTTCACAAAGTGTCATTTTCCGCTAACTTTTGACAAAAAATAAAATCTTCTATAAACTCACCATACTCCTAACGGAATACCTTGGGGTGTCTTCTTTCTAAAATGGGGTCATTTGTGGGGTTCCTATACTGCCCTGGCATTTTAGGGGCCCTAAACCGTGAGGAGTAGTCTTGAAACGAAATTTCTCAAAATGACCTGTGAAATTCTAAAGGTACTCATTGGACTTTGGGCCCTTTAGCGCAGTTAGGGTGCAAAAAAGTGCCACACATGTGGTATCGCCGTACTCGGGAGAAGTAGTACAATGTGTTTTGGGGTGTATTTTTACACATACCCATGCTGGGTGGGAGAAATAACTCTGTAAATGGACAATTGTGTGTAAAAAAATCAAAAGATTGTCATTTACAGAGGTATTTCTCCCACCCAGCATGGGTATGTGTAAAAATACACCCCAAAACACATTATACTACTTCTCCCGAGTACGGCGATACCACATGTGTGGCACTTTTTTGCACCCTAACTGCACTAAGGGGCCCAAAGTCCAATGAGTACCTTTAGGATTTCACAGGTCATTTTTGTTTCAAGACTACTCCTCACGGTTTAGGGCCCCTAAAATGCCAGGGCAGTATAGGAACCCCACTAATGACCCCATTTTAGAAAGAAGACACCCCAAGGTATTCCGTTAGGAGTATGGTGAGTTCATAGAAGTTTTTATTTTTTTGTCACAAGTTAGCGGAAATTGATTTTAATAGTTTTTTTTCACAAAGTGTCATTTTCCGCTAACTTGTGACAAAAAATAAAATCTTCTATGAACTCACCATACTCCGTACGGAATACCTTTGGGTGTCTTCTTTCTAGAATGGGGTCATTTGTGGGGTTCCTATACTGCCCTGGCATTTTAGGGGCCCTAAACCGTGAGGAGTAGTCTTGAAACCAAATGTCGCAAAATGACCTGTGAAATCCTAAAGGTACTCATTGGACTTTGGGCCCCTTAGCGTACTTAGGGTGTAAAAAAGTGTCACACATGTGGTACCGCCGTACTCAGGAGAAGTAGTATAATGCGTTTTGGGGTGTATTTTTACACATACCCATGCTAAGTGGGAGAAATATCTCTGTAAATGACAATTGTTTGATTTTTTTACACACAATTGTCCATTTACATAGAAATTTCTCCCATCCAGCATGGGTATGTGTAAAAATACACCCCAAAACACATTATACTACTTTTCCTGAGTACAGCGGTACCACATGTGTGACAATTTTTTGCAGCCTAGGTGCGGTAAGGGGCCCAACGTCCTATTCACAGGTCATTTTGAAGCATTTGTTTTCTAGACTACTCCTCGCGGTTTAGGGCCTCTAAAATGCCAGGGCAGTATAGGAACCCCACAAGTGACCCCATTTTAGAAAGAAGACACCCCAAGGTATTCCGTTAGGTGTATGGCGAGTTCATAGAAGATTTTATTTTTTGTCACAAGTTAGTGAAAAATGACACTTTGTGAAAAAAAACCAATAAAAATTAATTTCCGCTAACTTTTGACAAAAAATAAAATCTTCTATGAACTCGTCATACACCTAACAGAATACCTTGGGGTGTCTTTTTTTCTAAAATGGGGTCACTTGTGGGGTTCCTATACCGCCCTGGCATTTTACAGGCCCAAAACCGTGAGTATTCTGGAAACCAAATGTCTCAAAATGACTGTTCAGGGGTATAAGCATCTGCAAATTTTGATGACAGGTGGTCTATGAGGGGGCGAATTTTGTGGAACCGTTCATAAGCAGGGTGGCCTTTTAGATGACAGGTTGTATTGGGCCTGATCTGATGGATAGGAGTGCTAGGGGGGTGACAGGAGGTGATTGATGGGTGTCTCAGGGGGTGGTTAGAGGGGAAAATAGATGCAATCAATGCACTGGGGAGGTGATCGGAAGGGGGATCTGAGGGATTGGCCGAGTGATCAGGAGCCCACACGGGGCAAATTGGGGCCTGATCTGATGGGTAGGTGTGCTAGGGGGTGACAGGAGGTGATTGATGGGTGTCTCAAGGTGTGATTAGAGGGGGGAATAGATGCAAGCAATGCACTGGCGAGGTGATCAGGGCTGGGGTCTGAGGGCATTCTGAGGGTGTGGGCGGGTGATTGAGTGCCCTAGGGGCAGATAGGGGTCTAATCTGATAGGTAGCAGTGACAGGGGGTGATTGATGGGTAATTAGTGGGTGTTTAGGGTAGAGAATAGATGGAAACACTGCGCTTGGGTGGTGATCTGATGTCGGATCTGCGGGCGATCTATTGGTGTGGGTGGGTGATCAGTTTGCCCGCAAGGGGCAGATTGATGGGTGGCAGTGACAGCGGGTGATTGATGGGTGGCAGTGACAGCGGGTGATTGATGGGTGATTGATAGGTGATTGACAGGTAATCAGTGGGTTATTACAGGGGAGAACAGATGTAAATATTGCACTGGCGAATTGATAAGGGGGGGTCTGAGGGCAATCTGAGCGTGTAGGCGGGCGATTGGGTGCCCGCAAGGGGCAGATTAGGGTCTGATCTGATGGGTAACAGTGACAGGTGGTGATAGGGGGTGATTGATGGGTAATTAGTGGGTGTTTAGAGGAGAGAATAGATGTAAACGCTGCGCTTGGGTGGTGATCTGATGTCGGATCTGCGGGCGATCTATTGGTGTGGGTGGGTGATCAGATTGCCCGCAAGGGGCAGGTTAGGGGCTGATTGTTGGGTGGCAGTGACGGGGTGATTGATGGGTGATAGGTGATTGGCAGGAGATTGACAGGTGATCAGTGGGTTATTACAGGGAAGGACAGATGTAATTAATGCACTGGCGAATTGATAAGGGGGGGGTCTGAGGGCAATCTGAGCGTGTGGGCGGGTGATTGGGTGCCCGCAAGGGGCAGATTAGGGTCTGATCTGATAGGTAACAGTGACAGGTGGTGATAGGGGGTGATTGATGGGTGATTGATGGGTAATTAGTGGGTGTTTAGAGAAGATAACAGATGTAAACAATACATTTGGGAGGTAATCTGACGGCGGGTTTGCGGGCGATCTAATGGTGTGGGTGGGTGATCAGATTGCCCGCAAGGGGCAGGTTAGGGGCTGATTGATGGGTGGCAGTGACAGGGGGTGACAGGGGGTGATTGATGGGTGATAGGTGATTGGCAGGTGATTGACAGGTGATCAGTGGGTTATTACAGGGAAGAACAGATGTAATTAATGCACTGGTGAATTGATAAGGGGGGGTCAGAGGGCAATCTGAGCGTGTGGGCGGGTGATTGGGTGCCCGCAAGGGGCAGATTAGGGTCTGATCTGATAGGTAAAAGTGACAGGTGGTGATAGGGGGTGATTGATGGGTGATTGATGGGTAATTAGTGTGTGTTTAGAGGAGAGAATAGATGTAAACAATGGATTTGGGAGGTGATCTGATGTCGGATCTGCGGGCGATCTATTGGTGTGGGGGGGTGATCAGATTGCCCGCAAGGGGCAGGTTAGGGGCTGGCTGATGGGTGGCAGTGACAGGGGGTGATTGACGGGTGATTGATGGGTGATTGACAGGTGATTGACAGGTGATCAGGGGGATAGATGCATACAGTAAACAGGGGGGGGTGGTCTGGGGGGGGGGGTCTGGGGAGAATCTGAGGGGTGGGGGGTGATCAGGAGGGGGCAGGGAGCAGGGTGGGGGATAAAAAAAAAAATAGCGTTGACAGATAGTGACAGGGAGTGATTGATGGGTGATTAGGGGGGTGATTGGGTGCAAACAGGGGTCTGGGGGGTGGGCAGGGGGGGGGTCTGATGGGTGCTGTGGGCGATCTGGGGCAGGGGGGGGGGAAAAATCAGTGTGCTTGGTGCAGACTAGGGTGGCTGCAGCCTGCCCTGGTGGTCCCTCGGACACTGGGACCACCAGGGCAGGAGGCAGCCTGTATAATACACTTTGTAAACATTACAAAGTGTATTATACACTTTGTATGCGGCGATCGCGGGGTTAACATCCCGCCGGCGCTTCCGTATGGCCGGCGGGATGTTGCGGCGGGTGAGCGGCGCCAGGCGGAGGCGGAGGATCGCGTCACTGATGACGCGATCGCTCCGCCCATGCCCCTACAAGGACCGCCGCCAATTGTCAATACGGCGGTCCTTGCGGGGTGCACTTCCCGGCCGCCAATTGTACATACGGCGGTCGGGAAGTGGTTAAGTATTAGTGTTCAATTTGAAAACTATACCTCATTCCCACAGTATTTCGCGCCGTATAAGACGCTCCGGAATATAAGACGCACCCAGGTTTAGAGGGCAAAAACCAGGGGGAAAAAAAAATGTGTACTAAACCTGGTGTGTCTATATACTGGAGCGTCTTGTAGATGTTCTCCCCCAATGAATGTCCTCCATGTGACCTCAGGTGTCCCTCAGGTGTTCCCAGGGGTCCCCAGTGTAGTCCCCCTGTGTCCTTAGGTGTCCCCCATGTGTCCCTAGGTGTCCCTAGCTGTCCCCCATGTGTCCCTAGCTGTCCCCCATGTGTCCCTAGCTGTCCCCCATGTGTCCCTAGCTGTCCCCCATGTGTCCCTAGCTGTCCCCCATGTGTCCCTAGCTGTCCCCCATGTGTCCCTAGCTGTCCCCCATGTGTCCCTAGCTGTCCCCCATGTGTCCTCAGATGCCCCCCATGTGTCCTCAGATGCCCCCCATGTGTCCTCAGATGCCCCCCATGTGTCCATAGCTGTCCCTCATGTGTCCCCGTTACCTGTGTGTTGTGTGATTGTGCTTCCCCTATGTGTTCCTGGCTCCCCCCGTGTGGTCCGCTGACTCGTGCCCCTGCCTGCTTGTGTCCGCTCCCGCAAATGTGCTCTACCCTCCCCGCAATTATGCTCCAGCCCCCCCACTCGTTTCAGCCACCCTCCCCGCAATTATGCTCTAGCCCCCCTGCTCGTTTCTGCCACCCTCCCCGATTGCGTGTACGCTGCCCCCGATATCCAAATAGCCGCCGCAGTCTTACTGTATCAGCGGCTCCCGGGATCGCAGCCCTGTGGTCTCCTGTCTCATCGCTCTAGTGATGGCTTCTGCTGATGACGCGCATTGCAGAAGCCATCACTAGAGCGATGAGACAGGAGACCACAGGGCTGCGATCCCGGGAGCCGCTGATACAGTAAGACTGCGGCGGCTATTTGGATATCGGGGGCAGCGTACACGCAATCGGGGAGGGTGGCAGAAACGAGCAGGGGGGCTAGAGCATAATTGCGGGGAGGGTGGCTGAAACGAGTGTGGGGGGCTGGAGCATAATTGCGGGGAGGGTAGAGCACATTTGCGGGAGTGGACACAAGCAGGCAGGGGCACGAGTCAGCGGACCACACGGGGGAACCAGGAACACATAGGGGCAGCGCAGACCACACAGCAGGTAGTTACATGCAGGGAATCCCCGACGTAGCGGCGGTTTGTATCGGCGGGTGTTCGTAAGTCGGGGATTCCCTGCATTTGCCGTATAAGACGCAGGGACTTTTTCTCCTCATTTTTGGAGGAGAAAAAGTGCGTCTTATATGGCGGAATATACGGTAATATGAATTTTCATGTTGTTGACCATTTCATTCATATAAAAAGGTTTTGTGCACATGTGGTGACAAGTAAAACAAATAAAAATGAATAGTTTTTAGAATTGTAAGTACCTTGCTTTCAAAAGCAGAGGACCCATGAGTGAGTATGTATGTAAGGACTAAAACAAAATTTTGCCTTACTAGATAGACCCATTCTAATACTAAATAAATTGATTTCAGTCATACCGTATATACACAAACAGGTTGCACTCTTACCATTGGTCCCATCCTTATTTAGCCAGTTGTCTGAATGCTGTAGAATATCCTTACAAGCAAGTCCAAAGTCCCCAATGCGCACATGCAGGTCTGGCCCTTGTAAGAAAATATTTCTAGGCTAGTGAAAGAAGACAGTGAGTTTACTACTAGGCAAAAAGAGAGCCTCACAGATAAAGAGACTACCAAAATACTTGATAGCAAATCATTTGAGTGCTTCTGAAGCCTTCTGAGGGCACCTGGAGGCAGCAAATTTGAAACTAGGACACCGTGAAAGGACCAGGAAGGCTCTATAGGATCCAGAGGCTTCCCTCTCCATAGGTGAGTATATGTTTTTTTTTGTTTTTTTGTTATTTTAGAAACACTTCACATTTACTATTTGTGAGTTCACATATTTGATGTACAAAAATGAGTACACGAGTTTACAATAAACTGAACAAGGCAACTAAAAGGACTACTGTGGGGGTGGGTGGGGAGGAAGAAGGAGTTGAACTTACCTGGGGCTTCTAATGGTCCCCCGCAGAACAAGGACTGCGCCTGCATCCTCGCTCCCGCCACTGGGAGCGGTCTGCACCTGCAGGTAAGTTCAATTCTTTTTCCCCCTAGCCCTACAGTAGTCCTTTAAGCAAACTTTGTACCACAGTAAAGTTTCTTACAATTATTAGGTTTACAATATCGTGGTTAAGCAACAAAGTTTCTTTTTTGAAATATTTTCTTTGACAGTCATGGAACACTGTACCTTCAGATCTCTGTGAAGAACTCCCATGGAATGGATATAGCGCACTCCTTCCAGCAGCTGACAGAATATACTGAGTGTACTTGGTACATCCACAAATTCAAAGCACCCTGTGCAAAATTAAGATTCAGATGAAGTACAGTATAGATTGAGGTCCAAACTAAACTCCTTCAGCAAACATTATATGCATAAGTAAAGCAAAGTAAACAAATCTCTGCAATCAGTTCACTTCTCAGTTCCTGTCATATAGGCATGTGTAAATTTAGCACCCCATGTTGTCAGTTCAGCATAGCTGAGACTTCTGGTTAATATTATTAAAGGCTGGGACAGAGGAAGTGGGGCAGCAAAGCAAATGAAGGAAGTGTAAAACCTCCACCTCTGCTCCACCATGTTTATATTTACTTTATTCTTTGGAAAGTGTGTGTGTGTGTGTGTGTGTGTGTGTGTGTGTGTGTGTGTGTGTGTGTGTGTGTGTGTGTGTGTGTGTGTGTGTGTGTGTGTGTGTGTGTGTGTGTGTGTGTGTGTGTGTGTGTGTGTGTGTGTGTGTGTGTGTGTGTGTGTGTGTGTGTGTGTGTGTGTGTGTGTGTGTGTGTGTGTGTGTGTGTGTGTGTGTGTGTGTGTGTGTGTGTGTGTGTGTGTGTGTGTGTGTGTGTGTGTGTGTGTGGTCCAAGTGTAGGGAGTTCCTGACTTGTGAAGGCCTGCCAATACGAACCTCCAACTCGCAATGTCGGGGACTCCCTGTACTGTGCACATACAGAGGAAAACGCAGGGGGACAGAAGGGGGACCACAAAGGAGCATTGAGGGAGCCACAATGGGGTATGGAGGAGGACAGAGGCAGACACAAGGGGGACAAAGGGAGACACAAGGGGGCACGAGGTACTAAGTGGGCATAATCCACAAGATGCCCCTTCACCATGGATGCACCAGGTTTAGCATATATTTTTCCCCCTTCTGGTTTTTGTCCTCTAAACCTAGGTGCATCTTATGGTCAGGAGCATATTATAGTCCAAAAAATACGGTACACATTTATTATCCATGTCTACCATCTTTGCAGACACAACTGCAAAGCATGCTTTTATTACAAGGACATATAAGCAATTCTGCTTTCTATATATGCATTGTAATAACTTCATGTGCTCTTTACAGCATAGGTTACAATGAACAGCAAACAAAACCGCTGCCAACTACTGCGTCATCAGCAAGAGCTGGTGACACTATAGAGTAGTGATGGCTAACCTTGGCACTCCAGCTGTGTGGAACTACAAGTCCCATGAGGTATTGCAGTTCTATGACAGCTCTAAGCATAACTCGGGGAAGCAGAGGCATGATGGGATTTGTAGTTGTGTCACAGCTGGAGTGCCAAGGTTAGCCATCACTGCTATAGAGGGCAGTGGTCAATCTAGAGGCGGAGCCTAATTAAATGGCATGAAAAGTGTGGCCACAGTACAGAGACAATTTTTCCTTCAGCCTACAGTCCCCACTGCTCTGTCAGATATTTTGTGCTTGACTGCTGTTTGGCCAGAATCCTTCCCCTCTATCTAGCCATGCAATACAAATGTCCCGCACATTCCCAGCTTTTTCCATAATTGAACTTCCACCTTCTTTTGACCTTTGCAAAACATCACTTTTGTAATGTTCATTTTTCTGATTAAAACATTAATATTGTATTTGAGGACATATTGTATTTTTTGGTGTATAAGACGGTCCGGAATATAGGACGCACCTAGTTTTAGAGGGCAAAAACAAGGGGAAAAATATGTACTTAACCTGGTGCATCCATGTTCCAGGAATAGATGTTCTCCCCCAATTATTGTGCGTCTCTGGCTCACCCCGTATCTCCGGTTACCGAGTGTATAATTAGCAGTGACGGGAGCCTGTCTCACCTGTGTTGGGCAATATATGGGGGACAATACAGGGAGTCCCCGACGATGTAGCGAGTTGGTGGTCCGTATCGGTGGGCATTCATAAGTCAGGGACTCACTGTATTTGTATAGAAAAAGTGCATCTTATATGCCGAAAATACGGTATGTAGCCTGTCTCTATAGCTTTTTGTTGTTTGTCTGCATACTTAACCACTTAACGACCGCCTAACGCCGATAGGCGTCGGTGGGTCGTTAGTGGTATAGCATGGAAACTGCCGCCCATGCCAGTTCACGGAGGGTGTCTCCGTGAACAGCCGGAGAGCCGCCGATCGCGGCTCGCCGGCAAAATGTAGACACGCGGGGAAGAAATCCCGCTGTGCAGCAGCGCCGTGACGTAGATCGGCGATCCCTGGCCTCTGATTGGCCAGGGATAGCCGGCATCTGATAGGCAGAAGCCTATCCTATCAGGCGCAGGACGGATATCCATCCTGCGCCGCTCAGAGGGTAAGGGAGAGGGAGGGAAAGCCGGGGAGGGCGGAAAGCGCTGCGGAGGGGGGCTTTGAAGAGGACCCCCGGAAAGTGCGGGTAGCCGGCGGCGATCAGACCCCCCCAGCAGGACATACTCCTAGTGGGGAAAAAAAAGGGGGGGGGTTTAAGTCTGATCGCCCTGGCTATTTCCTGATCGGTGCTGCGCGCTGGAGAGTCCACGCAGCACCGATCAGAAGAAAATCCCCTGGTCCTTAAGTGGTTAAGGTGCTCATACAAATATTGATTTTCCTATTTGATTCCCTGCAGATTCAATCATTTGATCAAATCTGATGGGAAACAAATCCCCCAAAATGTCAGATCGAATGGACCAAAAATAAATTGAAAGTATAGATGGAACAAGATGAAAACATCTAGGGTAGTTCGATGGCCCAGTGTTACACTACATAGAATGGTGCAACGCTGCAGTTCAATCCCTTTGCAATCGATTTCCTGCTGAAATCTATTGGAAATCGATGTGCTGTGTGGTAGGAATTGATTCCCTTTTGAATCATTCCAATCCGCGTGGAATCGATTGTTTTGAAACTTTGGATGGAAATCTATAGTAAAATGGCCAGTACTGTATGCGGCAGACTCTAGTCTAGCTCTAATGTCATGGATTGGGCTGTGTTCAGTTATATGTGACATTTACAAGATGTCTCATCCATGTCAGTCTACTAACTGCAGCAAACAAAAGCTCTCAGTGAAATACAATGGCATGAATAGCTCACTTGAAGAGTCGCCCCCTTTCCTGTAGCGTTCGTTTCTTTCTTCAATCCAGTCCCACAAGGACTTTTCGCAGAGCTTCATCTGTATGTGCAAGATAAGACGATACTGAATCTGAAAGAGAGCAAACACAAATACTCTCCTTATACAGTGCTAAGAAGCATAACATTCACAAATGCTTCACTTCGCTCCATAACAGACATTTCTTTCCATATTATAATTTTCATCCTTAGCTGCTGCGGAGCTCTATAGGTGTTTCTGCATCCATGCGCCGTGGATTTCTGAAGAAGTTTTAGTAGAAAGGTACTTCTGTCTGCCGCAGATGTCTGTAGGTGTTTTGTTTCCCTATATTCCTGTGCTACAGATGCCTAAAGGCGTTTAGTACATTTTGGATCAGTGCCAACTTTCTACTTGGCTTGAAATATGCAAATAATTCCAAGTTGATGCAGTTATATAAATGTTACTGCAAATCTATGCAGCCTCAAAATGGACCTTCCACTGTAAAGTTTGATTAGTCCACTTTACAATAGATTTTCAAATACAGTATTGCATAATTCTCTATTCTCATCGTAATAATTACCATATGGTAATTCTCAATCATTTCAAATCTACTTGCACCCCAATTACAATCCCTACTGACTATTTTGGACTTTATTAAATGTCTTGCCCAAATCTACATGCAGCAAACACATTTCAAACATTGGCAGTGTAAAGGTTACATTTATTAGTGGTGTGGGAATCTTTACTGTGCAATGTCACCATAAAACAGGGTTAATTATAGGTCAGGACATAGGTTAGAATTAGAGGTGAAGGAAATAAGGTTGCGAACAGGTAAAGAGGAACTGTACTGAATAAAATTGCTTATTTTTTTTTACATTCACTGACACATTAGGTATTTGCCCTTTGTAATATTTTTCCTCACCTAACTTATTTACATTTAAAAATCTATCACTATCTAATTATTTTAGAATCTAAGACTGTACGTATAGTTGAAGCAGTACAGACAGTCGTCAAGCCAATTAGACAGAATGGGGAAAACCGCTGAACTGTTTCTTTATTTTCTTACCTTTGTCTCCCTGTTAGAGAGATTTCTTTTACTTTCTGATACCCATGATATACTGTAGAAAGTGTGAATGGCTGTGCAAAGCCAAACACTTTTTTCCCCTGGTAGCGGGAAGCCGTTATAACTTTATTAGCGTTTTATTACGGTCTACCAATGCAAGGATTCACTCACTTCCTGTTTTAGAGTTATATTTCCAAAGACCGGAATAAAAGGGATATCTCCCTTAGGGCCCTTTTCCACCAGCGCGTTTGCGCTGGCTGAATCGCAAAACCGCTAGCGATTTTACAATCGCTACGGTTTGCTTTTTAACATAGGAATCGCGGTAGGTCATTTCCACTACCGCGATTCGCTTTTGTCGGGAACGCGAACGCGCGGCGGAGCGATAATTGCCGCGATTTTGCTAAGCAGTGCATAGCATAGCAAAATCGCGGCCGCAAACGTCGGGGGAATCGCCGGTTTTGCGATTCAGCAATCACTAGCGTTCAGCATGAACGCTAGCGATTGCAGGTGGAAAAGGGCCCTTATAAGGATTCATGCACAAATACAGGCGATTTATCCCTTCTTCTCTGTCTTAAAGTTAAAACAAAAGCGGAGACACAAAAAAACATTTGTTTTTGCATACTTCAAAGAATCGATGTAAACAGAGATCCTTCTGAGGACACTCTTCATCACACGAAGAGTCGCTGCCATCATCTAGATCATCCTCAGAGCTGAACGGACAGCGGTCCCTCTGACACAGCTCCTGAGAGGTATCACTCTTATTATACATATTGGAGCTGGAGCGGACATTTGCATTAGAGTCCTTGACCCCATGCAGGTAAAAGTCAGACATGTTCAAGTTTTTCATCTTTCGATCATTAGAGTACTTTTTATCCACTGAGGTCATACTGATGCTTTGTGAGGCTGCATCCTGATTTTCCTCTCCAGAATCTGCAAACACAATGGAACCGCCACTGCTCTCTGTACTTTGCATACCCTTTACATACCTGCAGAGAAAATAAAAATAAAATAAATGACTGTAAAGAATTAACTAGTTCGCCCCAAGGGGTTCTTACCCTAACGAACCAGAGCAATTTTCACCTGTCAGCACTCCTCCCTTTCATTTACCAATAACTTTATTACTACTTATAGCAACAAAATAATCTGTACCTTGTTTTTTTTCCGCTACAAATTAGACTTTTCGTGGATAATACCCGTTTTCGGTAATTACTTTATTTTTAATGCATTTTATAGGGAAATACGAGAAGAAGAAAAAAAAAAAGACCATTTCTCCCATACCATCCCCTATAGTTTTAAAATAAGCAATGCTACTATACATAAAACACACCCATTTTATTTGCCCGTTAGTTTCGGCTATCACAACATTTAAATTATGTTCCTGGTACAATGTATGGCAGCAAATATATATTTGGAAATAAAGTGTATTTGTTCTGTTTTGGGTTTTTGTGTATGGTCAATAATTACAAACCCTTATTTTCTAAAATAACAGTAATATACACTCATGACATACATATTAAAAAAGAGCTAAAAATACATATTGAAAAAAAAAAGTCAATAATGTGACTGATTTTTTTTTATGCTATCACTATAAATGCGGGATTTTTAAAAAATGTATTTTAACATTAGCTGATGGCTCAGTGTTGCCCGGGTATATATTTGGTTGTGTCCGCCCACTTTTTCTAACCCTAACACACAATTACTCAATGAGCAAGATTGTGAGCTTTGCGGTTTTTGGCATGGATAATTTGCATTAAAAATTAAACAAAATCGGATTGGCTGTGGTTCCACCCATTTTCTGAAATTTGTATTTGTCTCTGCGTTGCCGGGTATGTATTTGGCTGGTGTTGGTTGCGCCCACTTTTTCTAACCCTAACACACAATTACTCAATGACCAAGTTTGTGAGCTTTGCGGGCTTTGGCATCAATAATTTGCACTGAAATGAAACAAATCTGATCGGCTGTTTTTGGCTCCACACACTTTTTGGAACATTAATCCCAGTCACCCAGTGACCAACTGTGCAAAGTTTGAGAACACTGCCATTAACAGTGTAAGAATGGCTGCAGTTTACATTTTGTATTTGTCTCCGCCCACTTTTTGGTTATGGTGATAAAAAGCATCCTATATGTTATTCCAGGTAATGTACTGTGTGTGCGCCAAATTTCATTCAGATCCGTTCAGCCATTGTTGCATGACTGAATAACAAACATTCAAACTTATTTTTTGGCCACTAGATGTCCCCACACTAGAGTAGACCTGTGAGTTTACTTTTGTTTTGTGAATGATGATGGGCATCTCATTAATGCCACATGTTCATTCGCCGATCACTACTCACGGGGAGAGTTCGCGAATGCACGTGCAGCACATTAGAAGCCACAGGCAAATATCTACGCCCCTGGGATGGCAAGTGAAGTCCTGCAGGGCATAGATATACTGTCTGTAAAATAGTAAGTAGTTAAATTAAAATGCAAAGAAAAACCTTTCATTGGCTGCAGGCGAAGCATCACCATATTGCCAGCTGTACCACCATCCTGCACTGCATGCATGCCAGTGTAATATGTAATTACGTGAACCAGCTGGAGGGGGGCACTGTCCGACACTTTTGAGGAGAAGGGCTTGATGCTGTGTGGGAACAGATGCGACGGCAGCAGGAGACTAAATGTGTCCATGCAGTATTTATATTACGTGGCACAGCTTGGTGACGGAGGGGATCAATGTCGGACTTAATCCAACACTTCAATCTTAGGGGCCCCATCGCTGTGCATCCGATACTGTGTGAACTTGCTTTGATAAAGGGGTACAGTTTGGGTGACCCTGAAACAATTGGCGATTATTAGCATGGTGATGGAATAAACTGCTTGGAATAAACTGTTCGGTGTGCTGGCCATTCGTTACATTTGTGTTTGTTAGGACAGTGCCACCCATTCTTGGCTATGAGCATCCAATATCGCAATAGGATGTGTGCCAACACACTCTCTGATTTCTATTTGGATTAGATCCAAAAGCGCTGCCTCTAGTTGCAGACATGATGCTCCTTGTCAGACATAGTCCAACATCAGTTGCTGGAAAGAACAGTCGGACAGTGGATCGGAAAGGGTCAAGACATTGAAAAGATGTGGTACAATAAAGGATTCTGAAACACTGTCATACCTTGGCATCTGAATTAATTAGAAGGAATACACATTTGCCTAAAGCGTTAATAGATCAAAACATAACGTGGCATTAAATAATACATGTAAGAATACTTACTGCTCAGACTTTTCACTGAAAGACCCTGTAATGGCTTGTAACGAGGAAAGGGCTTTGCCTAAATCACAACACAAGCAGAAAGAGAAATAAAAATAAGAGATGTATGCATGAGCATTATATAGATGAATATTGCTAAAGCATCATCAGTGTTTAAAGGCGTTCATGTAAAAAAAAAAAAAAAAAAAAAAAAAAAAAAAAAAAAAAAACTTGTGGGGAAAGGACCGCACGTCATGACGCGAGTTCCGGTCCTCTCCCCATTGGGTAATAGGACGGAACCTGTGTGACGCGTAGGATTGCTTATGGTTAAGGTAAGGTTATGGATGGCATGGGAGTAACTTTGAGGTGAGTTTGTACCTATAGTATGACCAGGATGTTATTGACGTTTGAGTCTGCCTATGAACTGACTAACGCACATGGTTTGTATTCAAGTGCAACTTTTTTTTGATTGATTGATCCACCCCAAGGAGGTGCTTGGGCATATTGTATGGTTATTTATACATCATGTTGTGCACATTGGAGGTGTTTATGTCTTTCTGCTATTTGCCTTGACAAAGGGGACCCCGAGTGGCCCGAAACCATTGTCAGCCTTGCAGGCTAGACTCGTATTGCATATGTATGTGATGGAACAATAAACTAATCGCTGATTGTTCCTGCAAGTCAGTGTGCGGACTTCTTTCTTGAAAAAAGGTGCCTGGAAAGGACGGGCAAGGGAGATTGCCGCTAGTAGAATATTGGTAAAATTACCGATAGTCTACTATTTAACACCAATCGTAAAATATTGGTAATCATAATTGATATTTTACTATGTTTTAACCTAACCCTACTCTCACATAGAGGTGTGTGTGTGTGTGTGTGTGTGTGTGTGTGTGTGTGTGTGTGTGTGTGTGTGTGTGTGTGTGTGTGTGTGTGTGTGTGTGTGTGTGTGTGTGTCTAGCCGAGTGAGGTCACGGGATGCTTTACACATGCTGGATTCTCAGCAGAGGTGCTATTTACCAGCCACCTCAGCCAAGTTTCATCTAGCACGTGTACAGGGCTTCAGATGCTGTTCTCTGCCAAGAATTAGTTTTTTAGGGCCCGTTTCCACTATCGCGAATTCGCATGCGTTTGCCGCATGCGAATTCGCAAAGCCAATACAAGTGGACGGGACTGTTTCCACTTGTCAGGATTCCTTCGCGTTTTTCTGCGCAGAAAAAAAATCTGCACGGCTGAGCGATCAAAATTCACATTCCGCATACCACTATGCGATTCGCATGCGGCATTGGTATGCGAATTTTAATGCGAATTCGCATGGAATGGAAAAGCACACAGACACTGCTATGGTTAAATTCACATCGCCATCCATGCGAATTCGCATTCGAAAAAGCCACACTATAGGTGGCGAATCGCGATAGCGGCGGTGGGGACCCGTGGAGGAACTATACTGGTAGGAACCTATTCATCACTCTGGGATTCTTGGACTTGCTCTTACTTTCCACCATCTTGATCTACTCATCCTATTCCTTATGCACTATACCTATGTGCACACTATCGGTTGTCTCCAGTCACTGCAATCTATTTGGTTTTTTACTTCAGGGGTAATCCTCTACCCCCCTTCCTTCATGTTGTTCACTCTTTTTCCACTTGTCCATCTGTTTCCTATATTGAATTTGGAATATCATTGTACACATTATATATGTTTCTTTGTCTACATGCCACTATGTGGAACACTGTAAGGTCATGCACGGTCAGTGTTATAGTATTGATGATTGAAAGGTTGCATTATTGTCACTAGCACTTTATTATTCCGCCAGTTCTCCGATACTGTGGGCTTATTTGCTTCCCCATCATGTTTTAAAGATTTTTTAATGTTTGTAATTTCTAATAAAGGATGTTATATTATTATAATTTGATTATACTGTTCTGGTGCGGTTATTTTGAGGTCATTGCTTGAGGTTCTGGTTTACGATTTTGATTTTTTGACCGTTCTGCACACTACAGCTGTATTTAATACACCCCCACTCATATCTTGGGGTGGTATATTGATTTACTAGGGGATGGTGCTCCCCACATTGTAGCTATTCACTGCCATGGTTAAATTCACATCACCATCCATGCGAATTCGCATGCAAATTTGCATACAACCGCATGCGAAATTCGCATCCGCATGCAAATTTTTACCGAGGCTATTCCCACCGCACAAGTGGAAACGGGCCCTTATGCTGATTATTCCTCATCAGTAAGGCCACATACACACATCAGACCATAGTCTTTTGAAAATGAAAGATCACAGACCAATTTTACCACCTTCCATGTAGTATGAGAGCCATAGTCTACACAGTCTTTTCTATGGAGCTGAACTCCCCCATCAGAAAAAAATCTTTGCAAGATGCTGCACACACAGATGCTGTACAGACACAAAAGATCAGTATCTGCAAAAGATCTGTTCCTGCAAATTGCATTCATAGTCTATGAGATCTGCAGATCATCATACACACCTTGTTTAACTGACATTCATCTGCAGATCAGACAATCATCTGCAGATCTGAAAATCCATCCTGTTGGATCTGATCTGCAGATGAATGTCTGTTAAACAAGGTGTGTATGATGATCTGCAGATATCATAGACTATGAATGCATTTTGCAGGAACGGATCTTTTGCAGGAACAGATCTTTTGCAGATACTGATATTTTGAATGTCTACAGCATCTGTGTGTGCAGCATCTTGTAAAGATTTTTTTCTGATGGGGAGTTCAGCTCCATAGAATAGACTGTGTAGGTATGGCTCTCATACTACATGGAAGGGGGTAAAATTGGTCTGTGATCTTTCATTTTCCAAAGACTATGGTCTGATGTGTGTATGAGCCTTTAGGGTTACACTATAGTTCTATGGAGAGAAACTGTCAATTTCATACCTGAATCGTTAACTCAGCAGAAAAAGAAAAAAGAAACACAGCCTAGTCATTTGTATGCTTGGCACTGTACATGCACATGTCCCATGTCACCTCAGGTACACTTTAACACCGGTTTCCAGGCTATCTGAAACTAAGATATCTTTGCAGAGGCTTAAAAAAATAATTTTATACAGAATTAATCTGGCCGTATCACTCACATTTTGAAAGAGGGGGTTGGACATGCTCCATCCAGGCTGTATTATACCCGACTATATTCCGGTGATGTAGTCCAGCTAGCACCTTCACTTCACGCAGGACCTGGTACAGATAAAGACCATCCATCAGTGATCTGACAAAAACCATTTAACTACAGGAGAACCTTTATGCTGGGCATACACGGCTCGATGCCCTCTTATCAATCGAGCCGCTGAAGGCGCGATTGATAATATCCGACATGTCCGATCACCGTGGGGATCGATTCCGTGGGGACGAGCGGGAATCGATCCGGCGGCTAATCGGCCGCCGGATCGACCCGTGTATGCCCAGCATTACACCCAATGAACAGCACAGTGATGTTGTTCTGTTGCTGGCTTTGATATGCAATCAGTTGTCTTTCAAGTAATGTAAAGGTGACTGTACACTTATAGATAGCCAATAGATTCCACCATCAGATAGATCCCTGTCAGTTCAATTCTGATCTGAGAGGGATCTATTCCTGAGACATACAGGCATAGATTTTTAATAGATTTCATCATGAATTAAAAATCTAACCACAGCGTTGCACTGCTAGATATGTTGCAATGCTGTGGGTCGTCAATCTGCCGCCGCACCCGAACCACCGTCTATTATCTTTCATCCAGGGATTCAAAAGATTTCTTCTGAAAACTGATCGGACCTCTTACTGCATTGATTTTTAGCAGCTTCGGTCAGAGTTATTGAATCTGCCAGATTTCTACAGGAAAAATTGATAAGTGTATGACCACTTTTAGAGCAGCATGCAAGTGAGCTTGGCTGCTAAATGCACGAGGCTGATAAGTTGATTGGCTGCAATACGGTTATGAAGCTTGTTATGCAAAATGGACAAGTGAATTCATATTCCCTCAACACATCCAGACAATAAAAGGCTCAGCAGGAATGTACTTCATCAAATTAACCCAATAACCCAGCTGACAGAATACCTACAAGTAGAGATGGTCAACAAGAGGCTAGTAATTCCAACTTGCATACAGATTTATCTGTGTCCTCAGTACAGATTTTGACTGCTTTGCTACCTAGTATTATTAATAATCCTAACATTTGTATAGAACTTTTCTCCTGTTGGACTCGAGCTGCATCCACTATATAAGGGCACGCTCTAGAGGCCACCCCGCAGTGTTAGGAACTATTGCCCAAGGACTTCTTACTGAATAGGCACTGACCATAGCCAGGATTCAAACCCTGGGCTCCCAAGTCAAAGGCAGAGCCCTAACCAGAACACTATCCAGCCACTACTAATATAGTGCTCAGTGAATACATACTTTGATAGCTGGATAGCAGTCGGGGATATATTCACCATCTAATGTTTCTGAGCCAATTTCTGGGGTCATGAGATCACATTACCTCACCATTGCATGGAAAGCTCATTACCTATAATGTTATTTTTGGCTGCATGAAAGTCTATCTGGTTAAAGGTAGGCGTTATCCAACTAAAAGAAGAAAAAAATACCTTCTTACAATCTCGGCGTGACACCTTTTTAATCAGGATTTTTTTTATTGCATAGAACTGGCCATCCAGCTTGTTCCTGACCTGCAAAATTAAAATATAAATTATATAGTATAGTAAAAATGATTGCAACGCACACGATTTATAGCCTCAGATTTCACACAACACATGGCTTGCAGAACAGCATAGATATAATTAAACTTATGTTTAGTGTAAAAAATAAAGTAAAAAATGCTGAGCTTCTAAACATTCAAAACGTTTGGCTTATCATACACCAAGCACTCCAATATAAGAAATCAACAGCCTCTAGTACAAGCGTAAAATCATTTAAAAAAACAACAAAAACTAAACTGATTTTGGTTATGGATGGTGACTGTGGATTAAAAAACCCACTCACTGGATTCTTAAGAGAAGAGGTCTGAGATTTCACTGGTGGAATCTTCCTGCTGGAACTTCTCAGCCTGCTTCCTCTTGACACAGACTCTTCTCTCTCATGTCCAAAACA
Source organism: Hyperolius riggenbachi (assembly GCF_040937935.1). NCBI lineage: Eukaryota > Metazoa > Chordata > Amphibia > Anura > Hyperoliidae > Hyperolius > Hyperolius riggenbachi. The sequence continues at coordinate 117,101,708 of NC_090652.1, forward strand.
TAGGAGCGTCACTAGTCTGGCTATAATTTGTGGAACGAGCATCACCCACCATTACCGCTGAAAACAGGCAGAGCGAGGTGAAGGGATGCGCTGCTAAACCGCTTTACTCCACAGATATAAGAAACTGGTGGAGGATTAAACTTGCTAAAGATGAAATGTTAGCTTTCATGTCCTAGCTCCAGTATGAATAGGAACCACAGTTTAACATGACTGATTCAGGTGTGTACAAGGAAAAAGGTAGGGGCGCGCGCGCGCACACACACACACACACACACACACACACACACACACACACACACACACACACACACACACACACACACACACACACACACACACACACACACACACACACACACACACACACACACACACACACACACACACGTGTAGGGGCAAAAAACACAAACTGCACAATAGGAACTAAGGAAAAAAAAAAAAAAAACATAGACACCACCACTCAAATAGAATAGCATATGCAACAAATTTACTTGATTCACTTCATGATTAACTGGCACGATTACTCTCCACATGAGAACAATTAGAGGAATACCGAGGTGAAAATAAACAGATTAGACACACTGTTGTATCTATCCTCCTATAATTACTTTGTTATGTAAATTTACATTTTAAGTTTATACAGTCTCTGCTCAATGACATATTCATTGCAGTATATCAGAGCTAAAATTTATTATTGAACGTTTTGACCTCTTTCCTGCTCTCAGGAGCCATTATATGCCAGAACAGTGTTTTATTACTGTAATTCCTGGTTTACTCTATAGGTTGACCAGGACTATAACTCATTCAGGCAGAGGAAGAAAAAAACACAGCAAAGTTACTTGTGTGCTTGGCACTGTACATATCACAGGTTACCTCAGTATTCCTTTAAAAAAAAAGTTCCATAAAACCTGGTGCTGCCTATCAAATATCATTCCCCATATATATTATAATTAACAACTGCATGCACTGGCCAGAGATGTAAAGCTGTAATGAGGTAGTGTAAACTAGAAATTAAGGATCATGCAAGGATCAGTGCATGTGAAGCGTCAGCAGATCCAGCCAGGAAGTTTAGAAAAAGCAGCAAACAAGAATGGAGGACTCCCAAGAAAACCCACACTAGTTCAAACTGATACCACAGAGCTAGTGGGGTTGTCTGGGGAGTCCTCCATCCTTGTTTGCTGCCATAAGTCAATCTGGTCACTGCTGGGGAACAAGTGAGCAACTGCCTATAGGGCAACATGATCCAAGGGGCGCAGTGGTGGGAAGCTAACAGATAAGCATTCCCAATTTGAGTGATTACACACCATCCAGTTTTATTGATTATAATAAAGGTTTTACACTCTGAGATACCTTCTGGCCCAAGGTCTATTTTGGATGTGAAGGAGTATTGGAAGACGGTTGTGGAACTCGACTGCTGGGTTAGGCTGCCATGGGAGGAAACAAAGCACAGAAGAGGCTATATGCCTGGGCCGATTTATAGTGAGACAGCTTATGCATTTAGTGAGTGCATAGGAGTTCCATGTTGGTGGAGTGGATCTAATAGTCTGATCCTGATGTGTGGATTCCCACAGACATTGATATCAGTACACTTATGCATAATATGTTGGCGCTTTATAAATACAATAAATAAAATTATACTGGGTTGCCTTAATCCATGGGTCTGGGCAACAATTATGTGAGAGTGAAGAGATGCATCTTGCTACGTTTTTCCCAGGGGAAAATTCCATTGCAATTACCTGAACCCAAAGGGAAAACCCATGTTAGACAGCATCTACATATAAACTGTGAAGTAGCTCATAGTTACACTGTAGATTTAAAAAGTTGAACAACTGGATATAGCAACAATGTATGAACGACGCACCAATTTCTGTGTGTTCTTTGCTTTGTTTTTGTGCGAGTATCTTCATAACCAACTGTGTTAAAGCAAACATGAGGTGCTGAAAAAAAACAATAGATACTTACCAAAGGGGAGGGAATCCTCTGGATCCTCCAGTGGCTTCCCACATCCCTTTTTTTGACCCCACCAACCCTGGCCAGATATGTTTAGACTGGGTCTATGCATAGCAACTGTGGGGTCAAAGAGGGAGGACAAGGGGAGCCTATGGACTATCCAGAGGCTTACCTCAACCTAGGTAAGCATCTTTCTTTTCCCGTCACCTTGCATTCACTTAAATATTAAAGGGAGCGCACTCTGATAATAGAATATTGGGAGTGTTGGGGAACAGGAAGCTGCTGGCAGTGAGGACCTAGCCACCCATATTCATTTTTTACACTAAAAAAACAAGAACACAAAACCAGAAAATTTTGAATGCTTGTTTGCTGTAAAAGTCAGTTATAAAAAAGATGCTTGAACAAGTGTTTAAATTTGTTGCGAAGGGAAGATAGAGCCATATACATACACAAGGTACATGTTGTAAAATATTACTTTAAAAATTACTCTAAGTTCCTACCTTGTAGACATTTCCATATCCACCCTTCCCAAGCTTTGCAATTTCTTCAAATTCATTCAAGTACCGGGAAGTCTGAGCCTCAGCTAGCATCTCCTTTGCTCTGCACAGAATGAATTTAGTATGTTACTGGATTCCAGAACAATGCCACAGATCTCATATTTAGTGCTCTGTAATTTTCAAACATTACAGCTGAAAAATGACTTACCTGTTCAAGTGCAGGTTTAGGTCACCATTTGCAATTTCCTGCATAAAACAGTAATATAGTAGTTAAACAACATGTAGAATATGAGACTTTCGGTACTTCAAACTCTAGAGACATGACTCGTGTCATGCAATCGCACATCTTCTATTTTACTCATCTTTAAAAGGGGCTATGTAGAGGTTTAAACAAAACAAAAACTGACACTTACCTGGGGCTTCTATCAGCCCCCTGTAGCTGTCATGTCCCGCACCGTCCTCATACGATCATCCGTTCCCCGCCGCCAGTCCAATGATTACACTAACGAGACTGCGGCTGAGCGACCGTGCTCACTCCCGTTCGTGTCTCCGGGAGCTTACTGCGCAGGTGCAGTATGAGAAAACCTCTTACTGTGCCTGCTCAGTAAGCTCCCGGGAGCGTGCACTATTCTTCTTGTTGGACAAATAATTGACTGGTGCCAGCGGCAGGGAACGGGTGATTGTAGGAGGACGGCGTGGGACATGACAGCTACAGGGGGCTGATTGAAGCCCCAGGTGTCAGTTTTTTTTTTTTTTCAACACTCCACAGAACCCCTTTAAAGGAATCATCAGGCTACAAATAAAAAAATCAGCTTTACTCACCTGGGGCTTTCTCCAGCCCCTTGCAGCAGACTGTCCCACGCCGACCACTCCGCTCTCCACCGTCTCCACGGGCTCCCTGCACGGTGCAGAGGACGACCTCGAGGTCGTCCTTACTTGAGGCGCCACTGTCAATCATGGCCACGTTGTCCGCGGCGCACTGTGCAGACCCAGTACTACTGCGCCTGCGCAGGACTACTGCACAGACCTCGAGGTCATCCTCTGCACCTTGCGGGGAGCCCACGACGGCGGCGGAGAGGTCGGCGTGGGACAGTCGGCTGCAAGGGGGTGGAGAAAGCCCCAGGTGAGTAATGCTGATTTTTTATTTATAGCCTGATCCCTTTAAGTAGTATTTACTAAAATGTATTATTTTGATAGGCAGGCACCAACAGCTCATGACTCAGGAATATACTGTCCTATGGAGATGGGAGGAAGAGGAAAGGCAGGAGAATCCCCACAGCATCTAAATCGCCTAAACAGACAGACTGACACTGTTCTGCACTGCCTCTTCCCCGACGCTGCTTGGGCTCCCCTTCACACAGTGTGTCACCATAAAAGAGTGCATCTAGGCACATTTGGAAACAATGCAGTCAGGCAGCTCCATTCACTAAATGCTGGCTACTCCACTGCTCAGCACTGCTGCCTGTGTGAACCGGTCCGGACACTTTAATTTCTATATGTACTTTAACCACTTGATGACCCAGCCTTTACCCCCCCCCCCCCCCCCTTAAAGACCAGCGCTGATCAAACACATACAGCCCCCAGCACAGATCACCCCCCTTTTTCCCCCACTAGGGGGATGATGTGCTGGGGGGGGGGTCTGATCGCTCCTGCCTGCGTGTGGCTGGCTGGCGGGCGGGTGGGGGGGGGCACCTTAAAGCCCCCTCCACCGCAGGATTCCCCCTCTCCTCCCTCCCTTCCCCGGAGATCGGAGGCTGCACAGGAACGGATCTGTCCTGTGCAGCCTCTAACAGGCTCCTGCCTGTCATGTGACAGCGATCCCCGGCTGCTGATTGGCCAGGGATCGCTGATCTAGTACAACGCTGCTACTGTTAGGATTATTTCCACTTGTGTTTACATTTAGCCTGCGAGCCGCGATCGGCGGCCCGCAGGCTATTCACGGAGCCCCCCGCCGTGAATTGACAGGAAGCAGCCGCTCGCGCGAGCGGCTGTTTCCTGATTAATTAACCTGCAGCCGGCGACGCAGATGTGCGTCGCTGGTCCTGCAGCTGCCACTTTGCCGACGCGCGTTATGAGTGCGCGGTCGGCAAGTGGTTAAAGTATAGAAAAATCACTTACTTACCTAAGAAGGGGAAGCCTCTGTATCCTAATGAGGTTTCCCTTGCTGTCCTCTAGTCGCCGAGCGCGGACCCTGCAAAGACTGCTTCAAGTATGAGCACGGCTGTGCTGTGCCTGCACGAGTACGGCTGTACCTGCACAGTAAGCCAGAGCTGAATGTGCACAAGTGGCTCCATGCTACTGCTCTGGCGTGGGCCAGAAGAGCGCACCCCTGATCAACTGGAGGGTCCATGATTGGCAATGGGGGACAAGAGGACAGTGAGGGAAGCCTCATTAGGATCCCTCTCTTTAGGCAAGTATGAATTTCTGAACATGTCTTTGGATCAGGTTCTCTTTAAAGGCGACTATTATAATCCATTTTTTACTCACCTGGGGCTTCTTCCAGCCCCTCGCACACAAAGCCAGTCCCTCGCCGCAGGTCCGGTCCTCTGTGTCCCACAGCCCGCCTGTAATGATCACAACCCGTCGGCTGGGTCGGCTCTTCTGCGCCTGCTCTTGTGTGCACGCGGCCATGTCATATGGCGCATACTGCGCCTGTGCAGTAATAGTGTGCAGAAGAGCTGACCCCGCCAGCGGGTTGCGATCATTACAGGCAGCCTGCGAGACACAGAGTAGTACCGGACCTGCTGCGAGGGACTGGCATGGCTACTAGGGACTAGAAGAAGCCCCAGGCGAGTAAACAATAAGATTATAAAATAGTTGATTTGTGAGTCCTTTAAAGTGGACCTGATCTTAGAACTTCCTCTCTGCTCTAAAAGATACATAACAGCATAATAACCTTTAAAGGGATACTGTAGGGGGTCGGGGGAAAATGAGTTGAACTTACCCGGGGCTTCTAATGGTCCTCTGCAGACATCCTGTGCCCGCGCAGCCACTCACCGATGCTCCGGCCCCGCCTCCGGTTCACTTCTGCAATTTCAGACTTTAAAGAGACTAACAAAAATTTTAGCAGTATTTCTCCTATCCTACAAGTTCCTAAGGCTGTTCCATTGTGCTCTGGCTTACTGCAGCACTTTCTACTTGCACCATCTCTGTAATAAATCAACTTATCTTTCCCCTGTAGGATTTGCCAGTTGTATCTGGAAGGCTGCCAACTCTTCAGTAAAGTTAACTCCTTCCAAGCCCCTCCAGTGCTCCTGTGATGATTATTCCTCACAGACAACCTCCCTGCTCTCACTGTCAGCTTGTCTGATATCTGTGAGGCTGATAAACACAGACTGATAAACTGAACAAAGAATAGCTGGCTGAGAAGGAAACTGCCTGTCAGGCTGACACCAGTGCAGAGCCAAGACTCCAGGCTCTAAAAACACAGCTTGTCATGCTTCATTGACACAGAGCTCTTTCAAAACTTGCACATAACCTCTGGAGACTGAATTCAATGTGTATTAACTGAGTTCACTGCTCTGCTGATGTACTTCCTGTTTTGGTGGCCATCTTTTCTGTTTACAAAACAGTTTATAAAACAGTTTTTTTACCCTCTTTATTGCAGCGGAGAGCAGCAAAAATATTACAGAGGGGGCTAGGAGATGACCCCCAACAGGCAGGGATGTTTGTTTATACTTCATTTTGTGAATACAGATTCTCTTTAACCACTTGAGGACCCAGCCTTTACCCCCCCCCCCCCTTAAGGACCAGCGCTGTTTTTTGTGATCTGTGCTGGGTGGGCTCTGCAGCCCCCAGCACAGATCAGGTGGCATGCAGAGCGATCAGATCGCCCCCCTTTTTCCCCCCTATGGGGATGATGTGCAGGGGAGGGTCTGATCGCTCCGGTCGGCAGGCATGTTGCGGGGGGGGGGGGGGGGGGTGTGGGGCACCTCAAAGCCCCCCTCCGCTGCGAAATTCCCCCTCCCTCTCCTACCTCTCCTCCCTGGTGATCCGTGCTGCACAGGACGCTATCCGTCCTGTGCAGCCTGTGACAGGATGTCCCATGGCTGATTGGCCAGGGATCGCCGATCTGCCTTACGGCGCTGCTGCGCAGCAGCGCCGTTCAATGTAAACAAAGGAGACATACGTCTCCTGAGTTTACATTTAGTCTGCGAGCCGCGATCAGCGGCTCGCAGGCTATTCACGGAGACCCGCTCCGTGATCTAACAGGAAACGCCTGATTAATTAGGGAGGCACCTGGCGACGCAGATCTGCGTCGCTGGTCCTCCAGCTACCACTTTGCCGCCGCACGGTATGAGTGTGCGGTCGGCAAGTGGTTAAAGAGTAACTGTCAGGCTGCAAAAGCTAATTTAAACCTCTATTCTCCTGTGTTAAACAGTTTAGAAGGAAGCCAAAAAGGCAATACTGGAGTTAAAAATCTCTCTTACTTTTGATGTCTGCTGAACAGCAAGGCTGTTATTCCCAAGCTCTTAAAAGGACGAGAGTCCGCATATACTGCAAAGCATTCTGGGGCTACTTCTCCCCACCTTGGGTCCTCCCCTCGGCTGCTTGTGAGAAGTTACAGGCTCATATTACAGCAGCTTGTAATGCAGCCCAGCTCACAGCACTGAAAAAAAATCACAGGGCAGAGTATACTGCATGAGTCTTCTATTGTTCCTAGCCACATGGCTAATTAATATTCACTGCACAGTAGTGTTGTCCATTACGATCTTTTTTGTGAGTGGAATCATCAGGAAGCAGGGAGGACATGACAACACAATTGGCTTCATAGGAGACAGACAAACATGGAACCTGCCATGAGCTGTCAGGAGCATCATTCTCTGCAAATACTATATAAAAATTATGTGAATTCCAAACGTGGACAGTGAAATGCATAAGTAATGCAAGTACAGGCAATATTTAGCTACTGATATATGTGTTTTTTTTCTCTGAGACCTTATACCTAACAGCTCTTCCTTAAAGTCTGAAAACCACTGCGCCTGCGTTGCCGTGTCCTCGCTCCCGCTGGCGTCACCAGGAGCGTACTGTGCAGGCACAGACCATACTGGGTTTGTGCTATACACTCCTGGTGACGTCAGGCGGAGCGAGGACACGACAACACAGGAGCAGTGGTTTTCAGACTTGAAAGTCTGAAATTCCAGAAGTGAACCGGAGGCAGGGCCGGACATTCGGTGAGTGGCTGTGCGGGTGCAGGATGTCTGCGGGGGACCATTAGAAGCCCTGGTAAGTTCAACTCATTTTTTCCCCGACCCCCCCCCCCCCCCCCCCCCCTACAGTATTCCTTTAAACAAAAGCATGTATGTGTTACAGCTGATACACATCCTAAAATACAATTGCACAGTTTCTACTTCCTGATTCATGCAAGCAGACATATTGTTTACAGCTTGTGCTTTCATATGGGCTCATCTGCCATAGGCATTCATGTGACACAGGGGAGAGATCAAATTACAACTTGTGAATAGACACAAATGAGGGGGAATTAAACAGGCTAAACACTCTGAATACATACAGGGTGCATTTATCTATGTTTTCCTTGTGTCCTGTAAGAATTCAGGTCCACTTTAATTCTACTTCCTTGTGTTCTCTTAGGTTTCCTGTCTAGTTAGCAGTTTACCTGGCACTGATTTATGTCTTTATATATCCAAAGGAGACAGACTGCAACTACTCAAATTGGTCTAAAATCAGGTGGCATTTCATAAACCTTCTTTTGAGCCCATCCTGTTTTATGCGATGCTGTGCTGCCTGGAAGACAACATTGCATTGGTGCTTCACTTTAAGTAAGGGGGAATCATACCTCTTGATACATATGACGTTTAGCAGCCTTCAGCAGCTCTGTGATGGCTGTGCCATGCTGGAGTCTCACTGTGCTGAACTCATCACTGCAGGCAAATGGGGTCAAGAGGCCCATCCTTGTGAACGTTTGGCACAGCACTAGGGAAAATCACAATTATTATTATCATTTAGTATTTATTTAGTTCTGACATGTTATGCTTCGCTTAACAGAGTATATAGTCAAATGTAGAAAGGGCTGGCACTCAGGATGTGAGTATGACTGGTATAAATTGGGAATTGTGAGCACTAATTATATTACATTGCTGTTTGTATATTGTTTTTTGCTGCTGCAATATCTGGTGGATTGTCTGTTGTGGTTCATCTGATATTAAGCAGCAAGTGTCAGCTTTTAAAAGTACAATTTTTTTTTTCTTTTCCCTCTAGTTTGTTTTGCAGCAGGCAATTGGCTAGGGGGAGGGACTAGCTGCAATAGGAGGTATTTGGTCAGCTTCAGGACTCAGTACTGAGCTTGCTCAGTCTGTGGCTTGCTCACTAAGTGGCTGCGACACAAGTGGCATAGGCGTTAAAAAAACAGGCGTTACAACACAGGCACAAAGAGAGTGGTGAGAGGAAGTAGGTAAGGACTAAAAAAAAACAAACAAAAAAAAACCTTCAATCAATATTGCGGTTTTTTGCATTGGTTAGAATGTGCTAGGCACGCTGTGGTGTAGTCTTTAAATTTTGAGGACTCCACCCCAACTTCACTCACTCCACCTCCACTCCTCCACCCCTCCCGCCCCTCCTCCTCCCCTCCTCCCCCCTCCCCCCCCTTCTCCTCCCCTCACTCCCCCAACTTTACTTACTCTCCCTCTCCTCCTCCCCAGCTACACTCAATCTCCAGTTTCATCTTTTACCGCCACAGTTTACTTTAAATAATTTTTCCCCACACAAAAGTCATCATGTTGGACGATGCTGTGCAGTGTACATCCTGCAACATGTATGCATGCCTTGATCAGCGGATTGAGGGTGTTTACTGTTGCCCTGGGTGTGTGCGTGTTGCTCAGTTAGAGGCGGAAGTCGCAGAGCTAAATAAGCATCTCGCAACACTGAGAAGCATACACAACATGGAGAAGAGCTTGGATCTCACGATCCAGACACTGGATGGAACCGTTGAAGATGAGGAGGGTGGAGTACAGCCGGACCAAGAAGCAGAGGCAGCCGCTAGTTGGGTCACAGTTAGAAGGGGTAGGGGAAAAAGTGGCAGGGAGGCTAGTCCCGAGTTGTCCCTCACTAATAAGTATGCTTGTTTGCGTAATATTGGGGAGGATGATTCAGGAGTAGCAATGCTGCAGCAGGATGTGCTCCTTAGCAACCAAGGGGCAGACTGCTGTAACGAGAAAGGGAATAGGAGTGCAGCTAAGGCTAGACAGGTACTGGTGGTAGGGGATTCAATTATTAGGCGCACAGATAGGGTAATCTGTCGAAGAAACCGCGAATGCCGTACAGTCTGTTGCCTCCCGGGTGCTCGGGTTCGGCATGTAGCGGAAAGAATTGACAGATTACTGGGTGGGGCTGGGGAAGACCCGGCTGTCATGGTACACATTGGCACCAATGACAAAGTTAGTGGGAGATGGAAGGTCCTCAAAAAGGATTTTCAGGTACTTGGAGATAAACTTAAAGCAAGGACCTCCAAGGTGGTGTTTTCTGAAATACTGCCAGTGCCACGTGCTACATCTGAGAGACAGAGGGAGCTTAGGGAGTTAAATAAGTGGCTGAGAAATTGGTGCAGGAAGGAAGGGTTTGGGTTCCTGGAGAACTGGGCAGACTTTGCAGTCGGCTACAGGTTCTACAGCAGGGATGGGCTGCACCTTAATGGGGAGGGCGCAGCTGCATTGGGGGAGAAGATGGCTAAACGGTTGGAGGAGATTTTAAACTAGGATCTGGGGGGAGGCGGGAGGATAAAGTCTCAATACGTAGACAAGATGAGGTAAAAAGACAGTGGGAACCTATCATTATGGAGGGTGGAGAGGGGGGTGGGGACAGTGTAAAGATTAAGGAGGTTGGTAAAAATTCAAGTAGCCAATTTCATGTAAACAAAATTGGTAAATGTGGTGGTAAAAATATAAAGTGCATGGTAACCAATGCTCGGAGCCTTGCAAATAAAATAGACGAACTAGAGTTCATTCTGAATGACAAAGGCTATGACATTGTGGGAATAACCGAGACATGGATGGATGAAAGCCATGACTGGATAGCTAATTTAAAAGGATACAATGTGTTTTGGAGGGATAGAACAGGGAAAAAAGGTGGAGGGGTTTGTCTCTTTGTTAAGAATTCTCTTACAGCTGTCCTCAACGATGAGATGGAGGAAGATTGCGAAGATGTGGAGTCCGTTTGGGTAAATATTCATGGTGGAAATAAAAGTTGCCAATTGCTTATTGGGGTATGCTACAGGCCACCTCTTATTAATGAAGCTGCAGAACTGCGATTACTACAGCAGATTGAAAAAGCTGCAGGTAAAAATGAGGTCATAATTATGGGCGACTTCAACTTTCCAGACATTGACTGGAGTATTGAGGCTACCCATTCTGGTAAAAGCAGCAGATTTCTGGCAGCACTACAGGACAATTACTTGACTCAAATGGTAACTGAACCAACTAGGGGGCATGCGTTACTGGATCTGATCATTTCTAATAGACCAGATAATGTATCAAATGTGCAGGTTCAAGAACATTTGGGAAATAGTGATCACAACATGATAACGTTTGATCTGGTGACTGATAGGCCACGGGGCAGCGGGACCACTAAAACTATGAATTTTAGAAAAGCAAAGTTCACTCAAATTAGGCAAACACTAAGTTTGGTGAACTGGGATAATGTACTACAAGGGGAAGACACTGAAGGGAAATGGCAAGCTTTTAAACTTATACTCAATCAATACTGTAGTATGTATATCCCATATGGAAACAAAATGTCTAGGAATAAAAAAAGGCCTCTATGGATGAATAGAAAGGTTAAAGATAAAATGAAGAGGAAAAAGAATGCCTATAAGGTCTTAAAACAGGAGGGGACCGAGGCTGCACTAACCGAGGCTGCACTAAGCAATTATAAGGAGTGCAATAAAAATTGTAAAAAAGAAATTAGGCACGCAAAGATTGAAGCTGAAAAACAAATCGCTAAGGATATCAAATCTAACCCAAAAAAGTTTTACAAGTACATTAACTCTAAAAAAAGAAAGGTTGACTGTATAGGACTCCTAAAGGATGAGGATGGGAACTCAATGGTGGATGACCAAGGTAAGGCAGAGTTATTAAATGCTTTCTTTGCTTCTGTCTTCACAAAAGAAACAGCACTGTTGCAAACTACAGAGGCAGAAGAGTCTCAATCTTCTAACTGTAATATTAAATACTTAACGCAGGAAGAAGTGAAGGCAAGACTAAATAAATTAAAAATAGACAAGGCACCTGGCCCGGATGGCATGCATCCTCGGGTCCTAAGGGAATTAAGTTCAGTTATAGATAAACCCCTTTATCTTATCTTTTGTGACTCTCTTGCAACTGGCAGAGTCCCAGTGGATTGGCGTACAGCCCACGTTTTCCCATTATTTAAGAAGGGCAAAAAATCTGATCCAGGAAATTATAGACCTGTAAGTTTAACATCAGTTGTATGCAAACTATTTGAGGGGTTACTAAGAGATACTATACATGACTTCATAGTAGAAAATAATCTTATTTCTCAGCATCAACATGGGTTTACTAAAGACAGGTCCTGTTTGACTAACATGCTCAGCTTTTATGAGGTAGTGAATGCTAATATGGATATTGGGAATGCTGTAGATGTGATATACTTGGACTTTGCAAAGGCCTTCGACACTGTTCCCCACAAAAGTCTGGTGCAAAAGTTGAGGATGCAAGGACTGGGGAAGAGTCTGTGTTCATGGATAGGTAACTGGCTAATGGACAGAAAACAAAGAGTTGTGGTCAATGGATCGTACTCAAAATGGGAGACTGTTAGCAGTGGGGTCCCACAGGGGTCTGTTCTGGGTCCAGTGCTCTTCAATTTATTTATTAATGACCTAGTAGATGCAGTAGTGAGCAATGTTGCTATTTTTGCAGATGATACAAAATTGTGCAGAATCATCAACTCTCAGGAAGATAGTGTCATATTGCAACAGGATCTGGATAGGATGGCTATATGGGCACATACATGGCAGATGAAATTCAATGTTGACAAATGTAAGGTCATGCATTTTGGACGTACTAATGGTCTAGCACCATACAAAATAAATGGGATACAGTTGGGGACATCAAACTTGGAGAAGGACTTAGGAGTACTCATTGACAACAAGTTAAATACTCAATGCCAAGCAGCTGCAGCTAAAGCTAACAAAATTTTGGGATGCATTAAAAGGGAGATAAAAACTCGAGATGCTAGCATAATATTGCCCCTGTTTAACTCTCTAGTAAGGCCACATCTGCAATATGGAATTCAGTTCTGGGCACCACATTACAAAAAAGATATTGCAGTTTTAGAGCAGGTGCAGAGACGAGCAACAAAACTGATGCGTGGGATGGAAGGTCTCACTTATCGAGAAAGGTTAGATAAACTGGGTTTATTTAGTCTAGAGAAAAGACGCCTTAGAGGGGATCTAATTAACATGTATAAATACATCAGAGGGCAATATAATACCTTGGTGCATGAGCTTTTTGTCCCTAGGCCTTCTCAAAGGACTAGAGGACATGATCTGCGCATGGAGGAAAAACGTTTTAACCATTTATTTAGGAAAGGGTTCTTTACAGTAAGAGTGATTAAGATGTGGAATGCATTGCCACAGGAAGTCGTTATGGCAAACTCTATACCTGCATTTAAAGGGGGCTTAGATGCTTTCCTTGCGTTGAAAGACATCCATGGCTACAATTACTAGGTAATGCCTAATGATGTTGATCCAGGGATTTTATCTGATTGCCATCTGGAGTCGGGAAGGAATTTTTCCCTTTAGGGGCTAATTGGACCATGCCTTGTGGGGTTTTTTTCGCCTTCCTCTGGATCAACAGGGGTATGTGAGGGACGGGCTGGAGTTGTACTTTATTTTCTGGTTGAACTCGATGGACGTATGTCTTTTTTCAACCAAAATAACTATGTAACTATGTAAATATGGCAGCAGTCACTGGCAATCATGCTGAAAAATCTCATGTGCTCAAGACAGAGTAACAGTACTGAACAACAAACAGGGAAATATAAAATGCCTGGCACCATGAGGTTTATTTAAACACTGAAAAGCTACTGATGCATGATGCAGAGGTGAATACAATGCAAAAGACAGCTCTGTGGTGTAATAAGCAGTACTTATCCGATCCAGTGAGAAGGAGCGGAGAGATTGGTGGGTAGGCACCTATAGTGCACGGCCTGATGACTGTCTCGGAGGTATTCCTGGCATCTACCCAGCCTCAGTTGGTTGTGCATTATGTTGGACATGTGTATAGGCCTTTAGTGTCAGAGAGCTATCTACTACCGTGACATGATTTGCATACCTGAATTTTTAAACCCTTTCAGTAAGAAAAAGTAAAAATATAAAATAAAACAGCCTAGCGTGGGGATGGGAGTTAGAGACAAATGATTTTAAAATATCTGGGGACAATTTTAAGTATTTTATCAAAAATAAAGTAGTGTGTAGGTGTGTGAATTGTGACGCACCCTAAGGCCACATAACATATCACATTCAGTTTTTCCTCTGTGATGGAAATATACATTTATCCAAAATCTTGTCAAATAGGAATGCAAAAATCACTGACAATTCCACTGCATGCAAAAATGATATAAAGGTATACTTACATCTAAAGAGCTGTTTGGCACGGTGTGGCGTTTCTTCGTGCACGTGACACAGGTGTTCTACCAGGGAGACCAGCAATAGTTGGTTGGGGACTGTGGTGACATTTGGGAGACGCATTCTGCCTTTCACCAAGTGAAGGTCTGATGGTGAATCAGATTCTACAAAAGAAAATAAGGCAGTTATAGATCAGCTCCTCCAAAACTGCACAAATGGAGCAAGTCTGTACCTACATATCAAGAGGCTAAATACATCCTGGAAAATTATCATTATTATTAAGTATTTATATAGCGCCGACATCTTATGCAGCGCTGTAGAGAGAATATATTGTTGTCACTAACTGTCCCTCAGAGGAGCTCACAAGCTAATCGTCAAAAATATCACCATACATTTGACAAGCAAAACTGGAGAGCAGAGGTCCACTTTAAAATACTTCCTAGAACTAGTAAGCTGGGGTATTTGTTTTTATTTAATGTGTGTTATGTATTCACTCCCATAACGATGAGCACGTAACTAGTAACCATCAAGCTCTACACAGCAGATAGAGGTTATCTGCACCCTGCAAGCATTGGAGTGCAGAGAGGGAGAGGCCATCCTACAGATGCTATCATACTAGTCAAAGCACAGATCCAGGCTGGCACTGCTAATAACATGGGCAACTAAGAATAACTATATCATTAAGCATTATAAAATACTTTCCATGATTCAACAAGACTGTAATAACCTGAATTTTTACTCATTATGGCCTTTCTAGTGTTAAAGGGACACTTAAGTCAAACAAAAAAAAACGAGTTTTACTCACCTAGGGCTTCCAATAGCCCCCTGCAGCTGTCCGGTGCCCTCGCCGTCTCCCTCCGATCCTCCTGGCCCCGCCGGCCGCCACTTCCTGTTTCGGTGACAGGAGCTGACAGGCTGGGGACGCGAGTGATTCTTCGCATTCCCAGACACATTAGCACCCTCTATGCTGCTATATGGTATATGATATATGCTATAGCAGCATAGATGGCGCTATTGTGGCCAGGAACGCGAAGAATCACTCGCGTCCCAGCCTATCAGCTCATGTCACCGAAACAGGAAGTGGCTGCCGGCGGGGCCAGGAGGATCGGAGGGAGACGGCGAGGGCACCGGACAGCTGCAGGGGGCTATTAGAAGCCCCAGGTGAGTAAAACTCGTTTTTTTTCTTTGACTTAAGTGTCCCTTTAAAGTACTAAACTGCAGGGTTCACATGTGCACACCCAACATCAATAAGTGTTTTACATTACGTGTGATTTGACGCTTGCGTTGTATGCGCTGAAACATTTCGGACAGCCTGCAGGTTTTGTGGACAGTGTGCATTCTCTCCATTCTACCACGGTGTATGAGCGGTGACAGACCTAGTCCGTTTTTAAATGGGCTAAGGTCACTAGTCCTGCAATAAATCTGCAGTTTGTCTACCTCCTGTTATCATGAAAGCAGAAATATTACCGTTTAATTAATGTTAACATCCTGGATTTACCTATAAACTCTCTGCCATAGCACAGATGAGGGGGAATTAGACAGGCTAAACTCTCTAAATACATACAGGGTGTATTTCTCTATGTTTTCATTCTGTCCTGTAAAAAAAAAAAAAAAAAGAGTTCAGGTCCACTTTAAAGGACAGTAGGACCAGCAAACATTGAAAACACAGAACTGTAAATAGGTCCTGTACCTCATCATGCCCCATGGTAAGCATTATTATGTATTACAGTAGAATCCCATTATAGTAAATGCTAAAGGGACCAGGCCAAGTAGTTTACAATATCAGAAGTTTACTATTTAAGAATTTGTAATGTATTTTATATTTATATAGGTGGATTTGCTAGGACCTGGGGACTGAGTTTACTATAGCCAGGGGATTACTATATCAGAGTTTACTACAGCTAGATTCTACTGTAGTACCATGTACATTATTGCTACACAGAAAATGTGTGTGGCAATACATTGCTGGACCCCAATTGCATGTATGTGTTACAGGTGTCTGATGGTGGTGTGATAGTAGGGGGTGTGGGTCTGTGTGCAGGCAGTTGTGCCAAATGGCATGGTGGGTGGATCAGCAGGGTCATAGCTTTTCTCCTTCTGTTTCAGCAGCTAGCCACATTTGGTGGTCATATCAAGAATGACCTTAGTCACCATTTTAAGTGTGAAGCAAGAGTGATAGCTGCAGGCTATAAAACCTGGTACACACCTTCAATTTTGATCGGCCTATCACTCCCCAATTTTACCACTTCAATGTAGCATGAGAGTTAACCTACACAATCTGTTCATAGTATTCAAAATCTGCAGGCCCTCATACTGTGTGGAGGTGGTAAAATCATTGGCCAATCAAAAATGTGTACCAGCCTTAAAGAGATGTTCTGTAGATAAGAGACTGGCAGAGCAGCTATATTGCAGTGGAGGATCCCTGCTTCAGCACTTCACAGGAGTGGCTGGGTGGCTTAACCGGCACCTGAATTATGACTTCAGATAGGGTGAGCTATGAGCTAGCAGCACAGATTGAAAACCATCTGTATTTGCAGCTAAAAACTTGATTCTTAAATCTGTCATGAAAACACCTCATCACCAGTAGTCAAAAGTTTGAAAGAGAACCCCACCCACTGCTATAGGCTAGCATAGGATGGTGTATATAGTAGAGTTTGTTAAAATTCCTGATTTGTGACAACAAGCGATCACTCACTGTTCAAGCACTACACTTCTTGTCCGGTATATTATCGGCATATGCAACTACAAGATCCTAATTATGGCATCCAATTCGACAAAGAGGGCAACCTTGGAACAGTATGTGGGTGCACCAGGTTGGTAAATGTGATGTCCTGGAATTCAACCTTCAAGAGTCTGCTGGTCCACAAGGTGAGTAAGTAACAGACTCCTGGACACACCTCCACTCAAGCCAACATATGGCAGTGAGTGAAGTTCCCACAGACTGTAATCTGCTATAGACTTAATGGGGTTGATTCACAAAGGTTACTTATTTTTCACTTTAACTGTAAGGAGTGCTAATGCAGGAGATAAACAAGGAGAGCTAAACCATGAGTTTTGTCAAATAAGAAGAGCTAAACCATGAGTTAAGTTAGATAAGGAGAGGTAAATCATAAGTTAAGTCATTTAAGGAGAGATAAATTGTAAGTTAATAAATAAGGTGAGATAATTTAACAGAAAAGCTTTGTGAATCAGACCCAATGTGACAAAACTGCGGTCACTTCCAGTAACCACTACTATATTTTCCAATGACTGGAGGCAGCACAAAGAATGATCAGTCATAGGACATTTTCTGTACAACAACTGCCATGCCAGGGAGAAGGTTTTTTTTTTTTTTAGATAAAAGTAGTTTTGGCCTTGGGCAACACTTCAGGTTTGCGTGTTGTGCAGAAACGTCACACACCTAGAGGTGTGCATGTAAAGGTGCCCATTAATGGTACAATTTTTCACTAAATGCAATCTTTCGATGCGATTTCAGCGATTGCAACTAATCAGAATTACATTTACTGAACGATTCTTTCTTCATATTCAATCATAAACTCGAACTTTCGGATCAATTTTATCCTATTTAGCAATCAACCAAAGAATCATTCGTTATCGATTGCCTTCATATACGGCAAATGTTCTATACAGTTCAATCGTAAAAATCGAATAGAAAGATCGCATTTGGTGAACAAAAATTGTACTGTTGAGATACAAAAGTGACAAATGTTCTGAATGTATGTGATTCTCTTTAATAGATTCTTTTAATAGATTACTGTTCACGATAGAGATACAGTGGAGGAAATAATTATTTGACCCCCTCACTGATTTTGTAAGTTTGTTCAATGACAAAGAAATGAAAAAAGTCTCAGAACAGTATCATTTCAATGGTAGGTTTATTTTAACAGTGGCAGATAGCACATCAAAAGGAAAATCGAAAAAATAACCTTAAATAAAAGATAGCAACTGATTTGCATTTCATTGAGTGAAATAAGTTTTTGAACCCTCTAACAATAAAAGACTTAATACTTAGCGGAAAAACCCTTGTTTGCAAGCACAGAGGTCAAACGTTTCTTGTAATTGATGACCAAGTTTGCACACATTTTAGGAGGAAAGTTGGTTCACTCCTCTTTGCAGATCATCTCTAAATCCCTAAGGTTTCGAGGCTGTCTCTGTGCAACTCTGAGCTTGAGCTCCCTCCATAGGTTTTCTATTGGATTAAGGTCCGGAGACTGACTAGGCCACTCCATGACCTTAAAGAGACACTGAAGCGAAAAAAAAATATATGATATAATGAATTGGTTGTGTACTATGAACAATTACTAGAAGATTAGCAGCAAAGAAAATATTCTCATTTTTATTTTCAGGTATATAGTGTTTTTTTCTAACATTGCATCATTCTCTAATATGTGCAGATTACACAACACTCAGCATTCAAAATGAGTCTTTCAGAGCAGTCTGTAAAGTAATGAACTCTCCTCTAGCAGAGGAAAAGTAAACAGTTCAATTACAGTTGAGATAATAAAAGTCAGATAACAGCCCTCTCCACAACTAAGTTAGTCGGAGAGCTTAATAGCTTTTTTTGCATAGAGATAACTGGAGTTTCTCAACTCTTCCTGTACTGGAAACAATTAGACTGATGTATCTGATCTTAATGTTTTATTTCTTAGCTGTACTACACATACAAATCATAATATCATCATTTTTTTTTTCGCTTCAGTGTCTCTTTAATGTGCTTCTTCTTGAGCCACTCCTTTGTTGCCTTTGCTGTATGTTTTGGGTCATTGTCGTGCTGGAACACCCATCCACGACCCATTTTCAGTTTCCTGGCAGAGGGAAGGAGGTTATCGTTCGGGATTTCACGATACATGGCTCCGTCCATTTTCCCATTAATGCGATTAAGTTGTCCTGTGCCCTTAGCAGAAAAACACCCCCAAAGCAAAATGTTTCCACCCCCATGCTTGACGGTGGGGACGGTGTTTTGGGGGTCATAGGCAGCATTTTTCTTCCTCCAAACACAGTGAGTTGAGTTAATGCCAAAGAGCTCTATTTTGGTCTCATCAGACCACAGCACCTTCTCACATTCACTCACAGAATCATTCAGGTGTTCATTGGCAAACTTCAGACGGGCCTGCACATGTGCCTTCTTGAGCAGGGGGACCTTGCGAGCCCTGCAGGATTTTAATCCATTGCGGTGTAATGTGTTTCCAATGGTTTTCTTGGTGACTGTGGTCCCTGCTAATTTGAGGTCATTCACTAACTCCTCCCATGTAGTTCTAGGATGCATTTTCACCTTTCTCAGAACCATTGACACCCCACGAGGTGAGATCTTGCATGGAGCCCCAGAGCGAGGTCGATTGATGGTCATTTTGTGCTCCTTCCATTTTCGAACAATCGCACCAACAGTTGTCACCTTCTCTCCCAGCTTCTTGCTAATGGTTTTGTAGCCCATTCCAGCCTTGTGCAGGTCTACAATTTTGTCTCTGACATCCTTGGACAGCTCTTTGGTCTTTCCCATGTTGGAGAGTTTGGAGTCTGCTTGATTGATTGATTCTGTGGACAGGTGTCTTTTATACAGGTGACTAGTTAAGACAGGTGTCCTTAATGAGGGTGACTAATTGAGTAGAAGTGTCTAACCACTCTGTGGGAGCCAGAACTCTTAATGGTTGGTAGGGGTTCAAAAACTTATTTCACTCAATGAAATGCAAATCAGTTGCTATCTTTTATTTAAGGTAATTTTTTCGATTTTCATTTTGATGTGCTATCTGCCACTGTTAAAATAAACCTACCATTGAAATGATACTGTTCTGAGACTTTTCATTTCTTTGTCATTGGACAAACTTACAAAATCAGTGAGGGGTCGTGTGTGTGTGTGTGTGTGTGTGTGTGTGTGTGTGTGTGTGTGTGTGTGTGTGTGTGTGTGTGTGTGTGTGTGTGTGTGTGTGTGTGTGTGTGTGTGTGTGTGTGTGTGTGTGTGTGTGTGTGTGTGTGTGTGTGTGTGTGTGTGTGTGTGTGTGTGTGTGTGTGTGTGTGTGTGTGTGTGTGTGTGTGTGTGCTTCTTTTATAAGTACTGGATGTGCCATGATAGTTCATTACAGCACTGGCGGTTATTTTAGTTCAAAATAACATGTTTTTTCATTCTCATGGTCAACTGACCATGAGAATGTTGCCATTTACAACGCTAATCAAAATATGAGATGTTGTGCAAAGTTCTCACATAAGCAACAATAGTCGGACGTGTTCTGTGACACTTCTAAAGCACATTGTGATCACGCAATCATGTGCCTTATCTGCACAGGCACATTGATACAGGTACGTGGTGATCACGCACCCTTATCTACACAGGCGCATTGATGAAATATTTTCTACGCCTGCGCAGTTATTGAATTCTGTCTATATAAAGGAGGGAAAATACTTTTGAGATGGGACTTTCGAAGGACAAGCAGACATGCCGTCCGTTTGAGTCGCCAGGTATTTCCCCTCCGAGATCGCCAAGGTCCCCCGATCTTTTCTGGGTGAGGCTACAATACTTGGTAAGAATATTGGTGATAACCAATTACTCAAATACAATGTAACTATGATTCTGCAAGCCTAGATGATTATTATAACAGGATTGTAGCTCAATAAATATTATTAAACCTTTCCTCATGTTTTGCTTTAATTTCTTTTACCCACTACAGTGGTGAGCGAAGTTAGAGGGATTAAAAACCCTTCCCGTGAGGCAAAACAACCATTAATGGGCACCTTTACTATAGAGCAGGGGGAAAAAAAGGGGTGTGATAGAGTGGCTTCTAGAGGGCTGGGTGAGGAGGAGAACAATGCTTAGTTGGGCATTGGGCTCTAACTTTCCTTCACAACTATTTATTTTGGCTGAGGTCTGCCCTTTTTTTGTTTGTCACAAGAGTAATCTGCTCTTATGAGAGTCATCAGCTTTCACAGGAAACTCCGCTGCTATCATAGTAGCTGATCCATTATATATTTGGTAGTGGAAACATAGGCAGACCTGGGAAGAAGCAGAATCTGACATTGGTCCTTTTGTTTTAGGTGCTTCTCATTTCTACTTTACATGGACAGCTACAAAAAAGATATTGCAGTTTTAGAGCAGGTGCAGAGACGAGCTACAAAATTGATACGTAGGATGGAAGGTCTCACTTACCAAGAAAGGTTAGATAAACTGGGTTTATTTAGTCTAGAGAAAAGACGCCTTAGAGGAGATCTAATTAACATGTATAAATACATCAGAGGGCAATATAATAGCTTGGCGGATGAGCTTTTTGTCCTTAGGCCTTCTCAAAGGACTAGAGGACATGAGCTGCGCAGGGAGGAAAAACGTTTTAGCCATTTATTTAGGAAAGGGTTCTTTACAGTAAGAGTGATTAAGATGTGGAATGCATTGCCACAGGAAGTCGTTATGGCAAACTCTATACCTGCATTTAAAGGGGGCTTAGATGCTTTCCTTGCGTTGAAAGACATCCATGGCTACAATTACTAGGTTATGCCTAATGATGTTGATCCAGGGATTTTATCTGATTGCCATCTGGAGTCAGGAAGGAATTTTTCCCTTTTGGGGCTAATTGGACCATGCCTTGTGGGGTTTTTTTCGCCTTCCTCTGGATCAACAGGGGTATGTGGGGGACGGGCTGGAGTTGTACTTTGTACTGGTTGAACTCGATGGACGTATGTCTTTTTTCAACCAAAATAACTACTGTAACTATGTAAGTTAGTGTATCTAGTCCAGCTTAAAGAGAACCAGAGATGAAGCACCCTCATGTATTTTATTACATTTATCAGTGGGAAAATGACAGTAAACACCTACCC
The DNA here is from genome assembly GCF_040937935.1 of Hyperolius riggenbachi. Taxonomy (NCBI): domain Eukaryota; kingdom Metazoa; phylum Chordata; class Amphibia; order Anura; family Hyperoliidae; genus Hyperolius; species Hyperolius riggenbachi. The sequence goes on from NC_090652.1 coordinate 117,123,551, forward strand.
TGCTTTTAGTTTCATTGTTATCTGCTTAATTAGTCTATTAGCAACTGTGATAAGAATCCACCAACTATTCAGTCGAGGTTTGACCTGGAATCATTATAGCTGAGTCACTCTTCTGTGTAGTCTTTTCAAGCCCAAGCCTTCCCCTCTCCTGGCTTAGATTTCCTGCTTTGCATACTGAGAGCTGTGATGATATGGGAGAGGCTGCTGCTCCTGAGAGAGAAGCTCTGTGGCTGTAATATGATCCCTGTGTGCTCTGTGTGCACTAGATACTGATAATAACAGGCAGTTTCATTTCTATGAGAGAGACTTCCTACAGGCAGCTGCACATCATACCAAAATGAAAGCACATACATGAAAGGCTGCATTTAGCCTAGATAGCAGCATAGTCTCATATAGCCTAGACCGCACATCCAGAACAACTGATAACCCGGAAGGAGAAGGGATATGAGCCGGCGGCCATATTTGATTTTTCCTGGAGCAATAATGGATAAAAAAACACTAAAAAGGCCCACCAGAGCGGCAAAATTATCAGGTAGAGCATTTATTCTTTACAAGCTATCAACTGATATGTTTATTTTGTGGCTGGATAGTGTAATGGTTAAGGGCTCTGCCTCTGACGCAGGAGACCTGGGTTCGAATCTCGGCTCTGCCTGTTCAGTAAGCCAGCACCTATTCAGTAGGAGACCTTGGGCAAGACTCCCTAACACTGCTACTGCCTATAGAGCGCGTCCTAGTGGCTGCAGCTCTGGCGCTTTGAGTCCGCCAGGAGAAAAGCGCGATATAAATGTTCTGTGTTTGTTTGTTTGAAACGTTCATCTCTGGTTCCCTTTAAAAAGGTAACCAAAGCAGAATTTTTATTTCACAATCTACAAAGTAAACTACAAAAAGAATTCAATAAATACTAGCATTTATTAACGTGGAGTAATAGGAGAGCATGTGACATTACCTTGTGTTACACCATTCAGAGACCAACATTTATTACCTTTAGGGTTTGATTCACTAAGACAAATAGCACACTTAATTAGAATGCCTTAGAGTAGAATAGCGAGTGCTACGAACCTGCAGGGGCTCAGGGCAGGACGAGTGGAGCTCTCATTGCCAATTAACAGGCATAAGTTTGCTATGCTACTCTGATAAGGCGTGTTAACTTTGATAAGGCGTGCTATTTGTCTTAGTGAATCAAGCCCCAAGACTCTAAGGCTGGTTTCACAGTGGGACGTTACAGGCGCATGTTAGAGCAGCCTGTAACGCACCCCACCGCACAGCAATGAAAAATCAATGGGCTGCTCACAGTGTCCACTTAGTAACGCTGCGCCATAAGACAACGTACTGCATGCAGTACTTTATAAGCGGCAGAGCCGCGTTAGACTGCTTGCACATGCTCAGTAATGTTGGGGAGGAGCGGAGAGCGGCCAGACACATGGCTAATTAATATTCACTGCACTCAGTGACGTGCAGTGTTTACTTCCTGGAGCGGCCGTTCTGTGCGGCGATTGGCCGGGCGGGACCACGTTATGCCGCATGCGTCCAAGAGTACGCATCACGGCATCACAGACGCCAGAGTGAGCTGCACAACGCGGCTCACTCTGACGTCCACATCAGAGAGCAGCAGGCGTTGCGTTAGGGGCACGTTATGCGACCATAACGTCCCCTAAAACACAACGCCCTACTGTGAAACCAGCCTAAAGCTACTGCTGTGGTACATAATCCTTCTACAGAGTGGAATTCATGAGCGACAGATTCTGAGTTGTGAAGGATTCTTTGACCACCATAACAACTGTGACGCTATGCGTGCCTGTCTGATGTGTACTGAGACAGCTGATAATGCAGGAAACTGATATGTGCATACATGTAAAGTGAAGCCTGTTGCCAAAAGAGGATCTCATTCCATTTCATACTGAGGTGGAAATTAGATAATTTAGACTAAAGCTACATTTCATGTTATAAATGGTCAACTCTATAATCCAGCTAGTGTAATTCTGTGGAAATTGCTACACTGCAAGGGTTACCCTGATCTAAATCAGCATTGCGTTCTCCCACACCAGGAATTACATTGTCCTTTTATGTGTACAAGCAAATGTCTCAGTGTTCTCCCCAGGCTCTATTAGCCGGGTGTTCCACCCGGCTAGTTTTGGTGAGCACCCGGCTGTCATCGGCTCACCTCCTCCTCTTCTGTAAGCAGAGTTGCACCAGCCCTGCATTCCCCCATTGCGCCCCACCCGGCTACTTTTTCATGCCACCCAGCTGGAAAAAAATTCTGGGGCAAATACTGTGTCTTGTTAAGTGTCACTGTCATTTTTACTTTTGTTTTTGTAAATATTCTTCCTGCACTGCTCCACCTTTTTGCAATATTAAAGGTTTATTTAACCTTCTTGGCGGTAACCCCGAGCTGAGCTCCGCGTAAGCCGCCGCGGAGGATTTCTCAGGCCCTGCTGGGCCGATTTTCATAATTTTTTTTTCTTTAGAACACGTAGCAAGCACTGTGCTTGCTGCATGTTCGGGTCGATCGCCGCCGATGCGCCGCTACCCGCCGCGATACAGGCCCCCCCCGCATACCCCTTGCGCAGCCTGGCCAATCGCCGCCAGGCTGCGCTATGGGGTGGATCGGGACTCCCTGTGACGTCAATGACGTCACTCCGTTCATCGCCATGGCGACAGGGGAAGCCATGAAGGAAATCCCATTTCTAAATGGGATTTCCGGATGGGCTTGATCGCCAGGGGCGATCGGAGAGGTGGGAGGGAGGCCGCAGGGAGGGGGGAATCATGTAGCTAGGCTTGAAAAAAACTCCCGTGGCCGCGCAGCCACAGAACAATTGACCGCCAGGAGGGTTAAAGAGTCTGAAGCATATAAAAAAAAATACCCATTTTTAATAGCCAGTCCTCTTCAGCATTAATGCCATAGCTGAAACGTCCCATACCCGTGGCAGAACGAGGCCTTAATCACCCCGAAATCCCCGGGCAAATTTCAATTCTCTTTCTGGGTAGAGGCAGAGCTTTATGCAGTGGCTCTGCCTCTACTTGCGTCAATCTCAGTGGATCTCCACCTCCTCCCGCCCCACTCAGTCTTCTTTCACTGAGAGGGGCGGGGAGAGGCAAAGATCAGCGGAGATTGACTGGACTAGAGGCAGAGCTACAGCACAAAGCTCTGCCTCCTCCGGGCAGAAAAATACACAACCTGGAAAGTCGTGGATTTTTGCCCCGGGGATTTTGGAGGGACAAAACCTTGTTCTGCCGTGGGGATGTAGCGTTCCAGCTATGGCATTAATGCTGAAGAGGACTGGCTAGTAAAAAGAGGTAATTTTTTAGGCTTCAAAATCTCTTTAATACGTTAGTCTTCTGTGTTCTAAACGGAAAATGTACATTCCCTAGAGAGAGACTGCAGAGTATTGTGTTGTGTACCAGTGCAGGTTTTGTATGCTCGGTTGTTTCACTGCTACCCATGTGAGATTGCATTGTGTTTGTGGTGTTACCATCATGAGTCTAAAGCCCTTAGCTGACCCAAGACACGTACATGCAGGGCTGTGGAGTCGGAGTTGAGGAGTCTGAGCCATTTTGGGTACCTGGAGTCGGAGTCGGTGGTTTCTTAAACTGAGGAGTTGGAGGATTTCTGTACCGACTCCACAGCCCTGCGTACATGAACACCAGCCTGAGTGTGTGCAGTTTGGCAGCAGAGTATGAAATGGTTGTAATTCCCATAGACAGGGACAGATCATTCAGCGTAGGAATCTGGGTGTGTATGGTCTAGCAGATTCATGTGGAGACAACTGCTAGTGGTGACTGAGTCTTGCAGTGTGTAGTTGAGGAAGACAGCCTTGTTTTACCGTTAAATGAGGTTGCTGCTCCACCTCTAAATTTGATCTAAAACAGTCAGGTTTCTCCATTGAAAACAAAACAAACAAAAAAAAACCAGTCAGGTCCTGTCAGCATAATTACTATAAAAGCCATTTTCGATGTTGTGAATGTTAGTAAACAGCCCAACGCTACACTATGGGTCCAATTTAATTGGATTTTCCCAAAAAAATGAACATACATGATCCTGGAAACCTGTCATAGATACATTAAAAATGATGTGCTTTTACATGGACAAACTCATAGCAGAGGATTTGCACGAACTTTATTTAATAAATCCAGACCCAGAGATCAACCCATGTGCTAACCACACTGATGCAGACTACTTCTCAGAGATGTAGGTATGAACAGAATCCCTACCACAGCTGTGTCTCCCCAATTCCTACTCAAGGCTTCAGGTCCTAGAAAGGAGTGTCTGTGGCTGGGATCGCAGTCAGACCTGCCCCACGAACCAAGTCACTAGGCTTCCTACATTACCTACGCAGCGCCATATTCTGGCTGCTGGGTAGTGTGAGGAGTAATCAGGCTGTCAGCAATGAGGTCATCTAGCAATTCATCTTACCAGTTTTTTCTATCTATAATTACTACAAGTAGAAGGAACAGAACCATAACTTTGCATGGAACTAATCCGAGATGGAAGCAAAAGATGATTTGATAACTTGACTAATAAAGCTATTAATTATTTGCACCGAAATCCTAAGCAAAGTTCTGGCTCAACCCCCAATTATTCAGGCGCCTGCAAATCAGAAAGCTATAAGAAAATATTGCTCATCTTTAAGGTGCATACACACTTCAGACTATAGTCTTTGGAAAATGAAAGATCACAGACCAATATTACCACCCTTCATGTAGTATGAGAGCCATACCTTCACAGTCTTTTCTATGGAGCTGAACTCCCCATCAGAAAAAATCTTTGCAAGATGCTGCACACAAACATGCTGCACACACTCAAAAGATCTGTAGCTGCAACAGATCTGTTCCTGCCAAAAATCCATTCCTGCACATTGCAATGATAGTCTATGAGATCTGCAGATCATCATACACACATGATTTAACTGACATTCATCTGCAGATCAGATCCACCAGGATGGATTTTCAGATCTGCAGATGATTGCTTGATCTGCAGATGAATGTCAGTTAAATCATGTGTGTATGATGATCTGCAGCTCTCATAGACTATCATTGCAATTTGCAGGAATGGATTTTTGGCAGGAACAGATCTGTTGCAGCTACAGATCTTTTGTGTCTGTACAGCATCTGTGTGTGCAGCATCCTGCAAAGATTTTTTTCTGATGTGGAGTTCAGCTCCATAGAATAGACTGTGTAGAGTATGGCTCTCATACTACATGAAGGGTGGTAAGATTGGTCTGTGATCTTTCATTTTCTAAAGACTATAGTCTGATGTGTGTATGAGCCTTTAGTCTCTTCTAAAGATACAAGGTAATCTGAATAGCATGCAAATTAAATGCAGCTTGGAACTGGGCCAATCAAAAGCGGCAGGAGACCCATTTCAATGGCCCCGTTCCAAACCAGGGCTGTGGAGTCTGTACCAGTGATAAGGGTCTGATTACTAACAGATTAAATCCGAATGGGTTTCATTCAGATTTCATCCGGACAATTAATGCACCTTAGCGGCTTGTTTGGGGGGGGGGGGGGTTTAAACTTACCCAGAAGCAGTCTTCTTTAATCCATCCCACATCGCCTCCCACGCCGCGTTCCAATCCGCGATCACTTAACTACAAACACTTCCGGGTTGAAGGATGAAGCGTAGTAATCACGTGACGAAGATTTAATCCGTTAGTAATCCGTCGCTCATAACTGGTCGGTACAAAAATCATCCGACTCAAACGCCCACTCCTCAGTTTATGAAACCACCAACAACCACATGACGTCATGTGAACGGCAAAAAGCCGCATATTGCGAAATACAAAAGATCCTGGTTAGCGTCCAATCTCCGTGCCCCTGATGAGTCACAAGGGAGTGACAAATTCGATTAGGCGGAGGTTTGGATGTGACAGGAAGTGCAGAGCGGACCCGGAGAGCGGCAGTGCGGGCTGAAGCAGAGCGGCAGATGGGAGTGGGAAGCCGGCATACATCGCACCCTGCTTGGCAACGGGGGAGAGCCGTGGAAAAAACTCTGTGTGCAAATAACATCTCAGCAAATGTGAGTGTGTTTTTATAATAAAGTTTTTAAAGTGGTAACGGTATCATGCTATGAGAGGATTTCTTTCTGAGGTCTTGTGTAAGGAGCATAAGAGAATAGAAGGTGGTCAAGTGGCGTTTGGCAGTGAGGACACCAGGATCCTGAGGTTCCTAGGCTTCCTGGATTTGTGCATGGTTGGCCAGTCTAGCAGTGGTCAATACATCTGGTGAGTCTGTTTACTATTGGGTGTCTTTGGTGGAGGTCGCTGCATAAAGTTTAGCAAAATCCAGCAAAATGAAGCATATGGTTCTGAGGACTTGAAAATAGTATATGGATGTACACTTAAAGGGAAGATCCACGGAGTTGTTTAAAAAAAATAAAAATACTAATCCACTTACCTGGGGCTTCCTCCAGCCCGTGGCAGGCAGGACGTGCCCTCAACGCCGCTCCGGAAGCTCCCGGACTTCTCTGGTGGCTCACCCGACCTGGCCAGGCCGGCTTCCTAGTCGGGCTTCTCCTTGCACTCCAAAGTGCATCTCACGCGGTCGCGCTGACGTCATCGGACTGTACTGCGCAGGTGCAGAACTACTGCGCCTGCACAGTACAGCCTGGAGGACGTCCGATGACGTCAGCACGACCGCATGAGACGCACGTTGGAGCGCACAAGAGCCCGACCTGGAATCCGGCCTGGCCAGATAGGGAGAGCCACCGGAGAAGACCGGGAGCCTCCAGAGCGGCGTTGAGGGCACGTCCTGCCTGCCACGGGCTGGAGGAAGCCCCAGGTAAGTGGATTAGTATTTTTATTTCTCCGTGAACCCTCCCTTTAACATTAATATATTGACTCACTGCAGAAAGGCTTACCAAGTCTGGTGACAGCGCACTCAGTGGGACATTTGTCTCTTTGATCATTTGCCTCTGCTATAGCGCTTTGATATGTTTTAATAATTACAAATTACAAACAATTTGCATGCAGGACAGCATTACTTGCTTCTGACTATGGCCCCTTCCTCACTTGAACACATTGGGAAACGGAGGTGCCGAAGCAACACACGGCGCTTCCATTCCAATGTGATTTTTTGGCAATGCAGTTTCATTACAATGAATGGAAATTGCAATTGGCTTGCGTTTATTCATGGTCAATCAAGAGTTATGATTCCATGGTGAATTGCAACATATGGATGGGGAAATCAGACAGTGCAGCCTATGCACTTATGATGTCCCCGTAGAATGGGTTACTGCAAATCAAACAAAAAAAAAAAAAGCGGCCTATCTGTAAGGGTCTGAAAACCCTGAAAGTGCATGAAAAGGCAGACATTTACACCAAGAGTGCTGCTAGGATCTTAAAAGATACGGGGCACACCAGGGTACCAGGAAGGAGTGAATGTCAGCAAAACCTGGGCATGGTCATGGTCGCCCCCAGCAATGCACAAGTGCATCCTGACTGGGCATATGCATTTGTAAGATCGGTGAATGCCCAGTAAAATTAGGCCACTTGTGCATTTTTTTTCCCTCTGAATGAATGACTTTGTTCTGCTGGGCATGTTTGGACCTTTTTTGCACATGCCCAATCCAGTACATGGTGGAAATGTGGCCACGAGAAACATTCTAAAAGCGCTTTTTGAATATGTTTAGAGCAGGCATGGGTAAACTTGGCCCTCCAGCTGTTAAGGAACTACAAATCCCACAATGCATTTGCCTTTATGAGTCATGACTGTGGCTGTCAGTCTCCTGCAATGCATTGTGGGACTTGTAGTTCCTCTACAGCTGGAGGGCCAAGTTTGCCCATGCCTGGTTTAGAGGGACGCAGCATGGGAATAGGGGAATGCAGTATAGTGTCCCACTACTGAAATACAGTGGTTTGCAAAAGTATTCGGCCCCTTTGAAGTTTTCCACATTTTGGCATATTACTGCCACAAACATGAATCAATTTTATTTGAATTCCACGTGAAAGACCAATACAAAGTAGTGTACACGTGAGAAGTGGAACGAAAATCATACATGATTCCAAACATTTTTAACAAAACTGCAAAGTGGGGTGTGCGTAATTATTCAGCCTGCTTTGGTCTGAGTGCAGTCAGTTGCCCATAGACATTGCCTGATGAGTGCTAATGATTAAATAGAGTGCACCTGTGTGTAATCTAATGTCAGTACAAATACAGTTGCTCTGCGACGGCCTCAGAGGTTGTCTAAGGCCCAGTGCACACCGAGCAGTTTTGGATGCGATTTGCCGGCCACATACGCCTGGCTAATGTATTTTAATGGGATGGTGCACACCGGCGGTTTGAGGTTTGCAGTAAACTGCAAACATGCCTCCTGCTGCACGTCTGAAAACGCTACATCAGAGCGGTTTGCCAGGTGTTTTTGTTACAGAAGCTGTTCAGTAACAGCTTTTACTGTAACAATATGTGTAATCTGCTACACTAAAAACGCTCCCAAAACCGCTAGGTATGTTTAAAAAACCTCTCTAAACATGCCTAGAATCGCTCTGAAATCAGCTCCCAAAACCGCTAGCGTTTTGTGGATCTGCTAACGGTTTTGGTGTGCACTGGGCCTTAGAGAATATTGGGAGCAACAACACAGAAGTCCAGAGAACACACCAGACAGGTCAGGGATAAAGTTATTGAGAAATGTAAAGTATTTTCAAAGCCTTGAACATCCCACGGAGCACTGTTCAAGCGATCATTCAGAAATGTAAGGAGTATAGCACAACTGTAAACCTACCAAGACAAGGCCGTCCACGGAGAGCGCTGATCAAAAATGCAGTCAAGGGGCCCATGGTGACTCTGGACGAGCTGCGGAGATCTACAGCTCAGGTGGGGGAATCTGTCCATAGGACAACTATTAGTCGTGCACTGCAGAAAAGTTGGCTTTTATGGAAGAGAGGCAAGAAGAAAGCCATTAACAGAAAAGCATAAGAAGTCCCATTTGCAGTTTGCCACAAGCCATGTGGGGGACACAACAAACATGTGGAAGAAGGTACTCTGGTCAGATGAGACCAAAATGGAACTTTTTGGCCAAAATGCTATGTGTGGCGGAAGACTAACACTGCACATTACTCTGAACACACCATCCCCACTGTGAAATGTGGTGCCAGCATAATGCTCTGGGGGTGCTTCTCTTCAGCAGGGACAAGGAAGCTGGTCAGAGTTGATGGGAAGATGGATTGAGCCAAATACAGGACAATCTTGGAAGAAGATCTTTTGGAGTCTGCAAAAGACTTGAGACTGGGGCAGAGGTTCACCTTCCAGCAGGACAACGACCATAAACATAAAGCCAGGGCAACAATGCAATGGTTTAAAACAAAACAAATCCATGTGTTTGAATGGCCCAGTCAAAGTCCAGATCTAAATCCAATCGAGAATCTGTGGCAAGATATGAAAACTGCTGTTCACAAATGCTGTCCATCTAATCTGACTGAGCTGGAGCTGTTCTGCAAAGAAGAATGGGCAAGGATTTCAGTCTCTAGATGTGCAAAGCTGGTAGAGACATACCCTAAGGGCTGGAACCCACAAGAGCGTTTTTTTGAGCATTTTGGCAGCGCTGCGATACGCTAGCGTTTTGCCAAAACGCGCAGCTGATGTTAATGGATGGGGCAACTTCCACAGGAGCGTTTGCGTTTCCCAGAAACGCAAACGCAGGACCTGCAGCACTTTGGGAGCGTTAGCGCTTCAATGTAAAGTATTGAAACGTTAGCAGAAACGCTCAGCAAAACCTAAACTGAGCGGTTTTGCGGTTCAGCACACTGTAACAAAATTAAAAATAATTCACAAGACCAATCAGGATAAAAACGCGAAACGCAAAACGCTACACAACCGCTGAGCAAAAAAATACACTGTTGCAAAACGCGACCGAAAACGCGCATGAATCCGCTTGCAAACCGCTCAGACAAAACGCTAGCGGTTGCGTTTTGCGTTTGCGGATTTCAGTGGGTTCCAGGCCTAAAGCAGTGTTCCCCAACCCTGTCCTCAAGGCCCACCAACAGTGCATGTTTTGTGGAAATTCACACAGGTAGCGAATCAGCTCTGCTGAGATACTAATTACCTCACCTATGCATGTTTGTGGTTTCCTGCAAAACATGTACTGTTGGTTGGCCTTGAGGACAGGGTTGGGGAACTCTGCTAAAAGACTGGCAGCTGTAATTGCAGCAAAAGGTGGTTCAGGGGGCTGAATAATTACGCACATCCCACTTCGCAGTTTTTTTTGTTGTTTTTTTTTTAAATGTTAGGAATCATGTATGATTTTCGTTCCACTTCTCGTGTACACCACTTTGTATTGCTCTTTCACGTGGAATTTCAATAAAATTGATTCATGTTTGTGGCAGTAATATGACAAAATGTGGAAAACTTCAAGGGGGCCAGATACTTTTGCAAACCACTGGAAGTATCGAATTGTAACCATTTATTTAGCTTAAGGTACACTTTACTGAAAAAATAATAATAAACAATGCCCTAGATACCATAGAAACAACCATATTAAATGTAATAAAATAGACATTTAGCATCCAATTCTTAAATAATCAAGCAGTCAGATCTCCCATAACTATTAGGCTTCTTGCACACTGCAAGCGATTCCGATTCAGATTCCGCTTTTTAATCAGTTTTTACCTCCGATTCAGATTCAGATTTGCAGTGTGCAAGGAGCAAACTGCAAATCTGAATCGGAAGTAAAAACAGATTAAAAAGCGGAATCTGGGGGGCGTGGCCTGAACCTAATGGCGTGAGGACGTGCTGCGAGAGAGCTCCCGTCCGCTGGTATCCTGAAACCCACATCTACTGCAGCTAACTATCTCATCTCCACTCACCACACACTCAGCAAGCCTCCGTGTTATACCCGGGGATCAACATGGCTACTCCTCGCCCGTCAGAAGCTCTCCAAAAGCTTCAAAAGTTCCGCCACGAGGATCAAGATGGCGCCGACTCGGCCTCGCAGCCGGCTTCGGATGACTACTCCGTCTCCTCCGCCAGGCAAAAACGCCCAACACTAACTCAAGTGCTGAAAGCTATTACAGCCTGCCAATCAAGCCTTTCTCAAATTACCTCCACTCTCGATGAAGTAAAGACGGACGTCTCCTTCCTCCGGCAGGACCTCCGTAACCTAAAAAGTAAGGTATCGGATGCTGAAGCTAGAATCAGCTCTCTAGAGGACTCCGTCAGACCGCTTCATATAGAAATGGGCAAATCCCAGAAAGGCCTGAAAACAGTCATAGACCGGCAAGAGGACCAAGAAAACCGGCAACGCCGCTCGAACATACGTATTGTGGGCCTCCCCGAGAAAGCAGAGGGAAGCGACCCCGAGAAATTCACGGAAACTCTCCTAACATCCATCTTCGGCGTAGACACCTTTTCTAAAGCCTTCATCGTGGAGCGGGCCCACAGAATATCTCCTAAGACCCCTCCACCGGGGGCTCCTCCGCGCACATTCATATTTAAACTCTTGAACTACCGTGACAGGGATGCCGTCCTGAGAGCTGCCAGGGCCAAAGAGTCGATTGCTTACGAGAACACCGTGATATCTTTCTACCCGGACTTCTCCTTGGAAGTCCAGAAGCAACGCGCCAAGTTTGCCACGGCTAAAAGGAAGCTGAGAGACGTCCAACTTTCCTACGCCATGCTTTACCCTGCAAAACTCCGGATCGCGGATAATGGTAAAGTACACTTCTTTACCGAGCCTGAAGACATAATCCGCTGGCTTGAAAACCGCCCTAAGAACGCGGGTTCAGCTTCATTGGAATAACGAGGTACTGTAAACTTTTATTGGTTTTTACACCTGATCCTCACTTGGGAATAAGCTAGCCCATATCCCCCTTTTACACATCCTGCGTACATATTCCCCATTGGTTTCCCCCGTCATAACAGGTAGCCATGTTTTCTTCCCTGCTGCGTCACTACCCTTTGCTACTTTCTGAAGATGGATTCTACAGACACCTGGAGGGTAACAACCCCTGCCCGGGGAACCCCCTGAACTTAACTACACATCATGTCGGGTACATGGGTCTCCGACTCGTACCAGCACCCAGTAACTGGAGGTTGTTTGAACTATCTCTACGTCTACACTATACCGTGAATTAATACATCGCCACTACAGGAGTCTGTCATCAGATTTGTATGCAGGACTGGAACCCATTATCCTCTCTCCATGCTTATGGGTAATTTTGATGCCGGAGACTCACTATTACATACTTAGACCCGGATACCCTTATATGGCTACCTCTAATCTGTATGCTACTGTCTTTAAATGTTGCACGTAATCCGCCTACATCTCTACCTCTACAAAGTGTGTTAAAGAAGAAATCCTGTATCATAATGTGGTGTAACTTGTGCTAATACCCTCTGCTCTCTTATTTCACTTTTATAAAAGTTACCCTGGCTGCAGTTACATAATATGGTCGGGACTCACCTGCAGTGTCCTGCCACAACCCCGCATTATTAAGAATCCGTGCACCTTAGTGCTAACTATTTTGACCTAAGTGTAAATAAACGTGTCTGACTAGCCGTTAGGCTCCAGCTCGTTTATCCCATACCGTTGTACTGTTGGGTATAAGGTTCCACATGTCGGTTGCTGTGGAACAGGGTGTTTTGTTGGGATGGCAGCCACGTTGGCAGCGTAGTTATGTTAAATGCATCAACCTCACTTGTGTTTACAAATTTATGGTACTCCATACACTTGGTCTCATACATCCTTCCAACCTACCTATGTACTTCTCTCTCTCTCTGAACTATAAATGGCGACCAACGATAGAAGTGTTAAAATAATATGCTGGAATACACGTGGTCTCAATGATCACATCAAACGTTCTTTGGTTATGAACTTCATGAGGAAACAAAGACCAGATATACTGGCACTCCTTGAAACCCACATTACAGGCAATAAGACTAAAGCCCTTGAGAGGGGATGGGTGGGTAAAGCTTTCCACTCATCATTTTCCCAATACTCTTGTGGAGTCTCCTTATTGATTAGCCGCACCCTCCCATTTCTTCCTCGGAAGGTAAGGACGGATCAGTACGGAAGATTTATCTTTGTCCATGGTCTCTTGGACAATAAACTTATAAACCTGTTGGCTTTCTACATCCCTCCTCCGTACTCATCTGTCTTGCTCAGGGAGGGAATACAGTTTATAGCTAAACTCCCTACATGTCCGAATATCTGGATGGGAGACTTTAACTCTTTATGTGACCCTGCCATAGATAAATTTCCACCCGCCCCTTCAAAGAAAACCCCGTTTGCTAATTTGCTCTCTGAAATTGCACTGCATGACGCATGGAGATACTTTCACCCATCCGCTAGACAATTTACATGCTTTTCTGCCTCATATAACGTTTTATCCAGACTCGACTACTTTTTAGTTTCAGCTAATGTACTCCCTCTAGTGGGCTCCACGGGCACACTACCAAGAATCACCTCTGACCACTCTCCAATTTATATTCTCATCCAGTGGTATGATACCCCCAAATATTTCCTATGGAAATTTAACCCCTTTTGGTTGTCGTTGTTTACCTCGGAGGAATGGCTAATTGACAAACTACAAACTTTTTTTTTCATTCATAGAGACACTGAAAACTACTCCCTTACCTGGGACAGCTTCAAGGCTCACTTGAGAGGTCTCTTGATCAGTGCAGTTTCCTATCTTAAAAAAGAAACTAATGCAACTATATCCTTACTCCAAAGCCAAATCCCAATCCTTGAACAAAACTATCTGGCGGATTCCTCCGGGGTGAACTATGATGCATGGAAAGGAGCGCAAGCTCGGTTAACAGATATCCTCACAGAGAAAGTCCGGGCAAAAAATTTCTTCTATAAACAATCATTCTATGAACAGGGTGAAAAAACGGGTACAATACTTGCCAGGATGGCCCGGTATAGGAGCTCCTTGAGCTCTATCCCGACCATCAGGGATTCCGCTGGCATTCTCCTTACTGGTTCTTCTAAAATAAATAATAGATTTGCTGAATATTTCAAAGATTTATACTCCGCAAAATCCCTCTTCAACCAGAACGAAGCAGAGATTTTCTTGTCAGAAATCGACCTCCCCAGACTTACTCCAGAACACAGGGAAATGCTCGAGGGCCCTATTACACTTGAAGATATAGAAACCGCCATTCACTCACTCCCTAATGGCAAAGCCTCAGGACTAGACGGCCTCCCAGGCGAAATTTATAAAAGATTTGCCGAAATCATAGCTCCACGCCTACTCCAGACCTTTGAATATGCATTCAAAGAAGGTATACTCCCTACTTTCATGAGGACAGCTTTAATTATCTTACTAGCCAAACCAGGCAAAGATGCTACTCTTTGTGACTCATATAGACCCATCTCTCTGTTACCACAAGATGTTAAAATCTTAGCAAAAATCCTGGCTAACAGGTTAAATCAGGTAATACTTACCCTTATTCACAATGATCAGACAGGCTTTATGCCGGGGAAAAAGACCTCTTTAAATATCAGACGACTATTTGCAAACCTACAGGCATCCCACATAAACAAAGGTCAAAGAGTGGTGGTGTCCCTGGATGCCGCCAAGGCATTCGATGCTGTTGAATGGCCCTTTCTCCTTGCTACATTGGCACGTTTTGGCTTTGGGGACAACTTTATCAATTGGGTTCGTATTCTGTATAACCAGCCACTGGCCCAAGTTTGTTCTAACTCCACCTTCTCCGCTCCCTTCTTAATAAACAGAGGAACTAGACAGGGCTGTCCTCTATCCCCACTGTTATACGCCTTATCAGCTGAGCCACTGGCTTGCAAAATTAGAACTGACCCTAGAATCAAAGGCCTACGTATAGGCAGTATTGAGGAAAAAATAAGCCAGTATGCCGACGACACCATTCTCTTTCTAGCTGACCCTAATGAATCTCTGCAAACTGCGTTTGACCTAATAAGTGAGATGGGTTGTTATTCAGGGCTTTCCGTGAACTGGAGTAAGTCTGCTATCCTGGGCTTGGATAATCCTCAAGTTTCGGCTTCCCCCCTGCCCTGTCCGCTGCAAATTGTCACATCATTTACTTATCTAGGGGTGATTGTAACAGTAGACCCTCAATTATACTACCAAAACAATATTGCTCCTCTTCTGTCCCTGACCCAGTCTAAAATATCAGCCTGGACTAGACTCCCACTCTCGGTAGCTGGGCGTGTCAACCTAATAAAGATGGTCCTATTCCCCAAAATTCTGTACATAATTCACAATTCTCCAATTTATATCCTTATGCCTTTTTTTAAAAAAACTTAGGTCACTGTTCCTCTCCCTGGTCTGGGGTAGGTCTAGAGCCAGGCTGAGATACAACATCCTGCATTGCCCGACCTCCTCTGGAGGTCTGGCACTTCCAGACCCATACCTCTATTACATTGCCTCCCAATTGGAACATATTGCTTATTGGTTTGTTTCTAACTCTCTACAACCTCCCGATTCATTAGGCTTTTCACCTACCTCCATCTCCAATAATTTACCCTTTGCCCTACTAAAAGATAACCTCACTGCTAACTCTCCCAATAATACAATACTTATTCAGGCTTCCAGGGTATGGCAGGCGGCGAATAAAATTATCCCCTCCCTCAATAGAGAATTCCATACCCCCCTCTGGCACAATCCCCAGTTACCTGAACTATACCATTTAGACAACACTAACCTCTGGTCTACCAAAGGTATCCAATACTTAGGTCAAATTCTTCACAACACCAATTTCATTCCTTATCAAACCCTCCAAGAACACTTTGATCTTCCCCCCATATGCAAATATATGTACATACAACTTCAACATGCCATCAAAGCGCAATTTCCTTCTGGCCTGCCCTTAACCAATATCTCCCTGATCATGGAAACTCTCAAAGATGGCCCTATGAAACACCATATAGGCATAGTATATTCCCTGTTATTGGAGTACCGCTCTGCCCACACAATAAAAGAAGCCTTGTCCAAGTGGACCCGAATCGGGGTTCAACTGGACGAGGAGGAATGGGAAGACTGCCTCTCTACTCCTAAACAGGTCTCTCCATGTGTTAGTGAGCGTCTTACACAAATTTATACCCTACACCAAAGTTACTTAACTCCCTCCCAACTTATAAAATTCTCCCCCTCTGCATCAGCGTTCTGCCCTAAATGCCAAGCCTTAAACCCATCCTTCCTCCACCTTATCTGGCAATGCCCACCCATCGCAGACTTCTGGAAACAAGTTACGGATTTCCTGCACGATTTAATGGGGTCCCCAGTAGACCCAGATATCAAAACTTGTATACTTAATCTCCTACATGAAGATACACCGAAATTTGATAAAATTTTGATTATGGAATCCTTATTTGCGGCCAAACAATGTATCACCTTCAGGTGGCTATCCCCAATCCTCCCTACATTGGAAGCCTGGAAATCCAGAGTCCGCAAACACTTACCTTTTAAAAAATTGGTATACTCCCATAGAAAATGCCCCAATAAATTCCACCAAGTTTGGGACAAATGGTTAAACTCTTGACCTCACACCTCTATGTTTACACAAAACCTGTCGTGTCTTTAGGATATAGGTTACTCTAGGTAATGTTAGATGTAATGTTTTTCTTCTCTTTATTGAATTGGATTTGGTCTTTGTTGCCTTGACCTACTCTAACCCAATGTGAAGACCACCTACGTTGTACACTGTATAATATTTCTCTTTTTTGATTGCCAATACCTAAGCTGTATAAATTCTCCCTTTTCTGTACATTTGTATCTGAATCTTATATTGTACCAACTTTTTCTATCAATAAACATCTTTGGTTGATAAAAAAAAAAGCGGAATCTGAATCTGAATTGCTTGCAGTATGCAAGAGGCCTTAGGCAACACGTTACATCAAAACAATATTAAGCAGTGTGTGCACCAAAACATAACAATTTTGCAGTTTGCCCCAGAAAACATAATTAGCTACAGTGTCAGCTTCAAACATAATAAGAGCCTGGGCTCATTATCGCATAGCTCTCTAACACGTGACCCTGTCATTTTACACAAATGCTTGGCACCTGAGTTGCTCTCTATTGCAGAGCTGACCCTACTGAACAGGACAGGACTGTGTGGAACTCAAAAAGCATGGAGCAGAGTATTGTCAGATGTGTGCCCATCAGACAGTGCTGTCTGTGAATTGTCTGATGTCTTGCATATTGCACAGACCACACTGATATGAGTGGCTGAAATACACTTAGGGCTGGTTCACACTGCAAGAGCTTTTTAAGCTCTAGTGATTTGAAAAGCTCTTGCTAATGTAATGACATGAGTGAGAACACAGAGCTTTTCAAATCACCAGCGCTTAGAAAAAGCTCGTGTGAAACAGCCCATAGCAATATGACAGTTAGCTCAGGCACTTAGGGCTGGGCCCACTAGTGGCACTTTAGCAGCACTTTCCAATCACCAGCAATCAGAATAGCACCGCAACATTGGGACTCAAAGGGGGTGGTTACACAGCAAAATTGTGATTGAGGCGCAATTGCAAAAGTGCTGCCTGCAGCATTCTGCCCAGAACAATCACATCCAAGGCAATTAGGGGTAAATCGTGAACGTTCCAGGAATCACGGATGAAAATTGTGGTACTTCACATTTTTAGAAAGTTGGGAGTGGTCCCACATGCATCCGCCAGTGGGTCCCAGTCCTGGGGTAGCAGTTCCTCCCTAAACTCAATTAGGCAAAGTTTCCCCAACAAGAAAAAAATAAAATCAGGCATGGTTTCCTAACTACAAAATACATAATTAAGTGGCAAACATTACAAAGCACTGCGCCCCAACCCCAAATAATATAAATTAGGCTGAATCCTCCCACGTATAACTTAGCAATGTAAAACCTCATTACAAATAATATAATTGGGCAGCATTTCTCTCGTCTACCACCCAAATGCTCTTGTCCGGAACCCTTTTCTTGTGTACAGCTGCATTCTTGTGCATGCACAAGCGTGTCCATATGCAAATGCATAAGTGCTGTCCACGCCTGCACAGCAGCAAGAAGCTGTTTGTGCATGGAGGAAAAAGCTATGCACCAGCTGCTTTGTGCTACTGGACAGCTACAGACTGTACACGGTGTATGCACAGTATCGCCGCTCTTGTACACATTAGGGACTGTGATCATGAAAGCATATCCCCAACAAGCCCATATCAAATATGCTTAGTGGGTCCCAGGGATGGATCGGCAGGGTCGACAATGATGAGGGAAGCCTCTGGACTATCCAGATTCCAGAGGAGTCTCTCTACTAAGATATGAATGCAACCCAAATCACACTTCAGGTTCACTTTAAAGGAAATCAGACGTTTCAAGTGAAAGAAACAATACTTACCCGGGGCTTCCTGCCGCTGCATAAACACGCGAGTCCCTCGCCGTCCTCCCGTGGTCTTCTTTTCAAGAACGATCAGCCCCGGTAATATCCTCAGTCGCGTCAGTCCGGGTCTACTACGCATGTGCAGGAGGTCTGCGCATGCGCAGAAGACCCAGACTGGACTTGTCTGAATAGGCTGGGGCTGATCGAGGCTCAAAGGCAGACTACGGGAGGACGGCGAGGGACTCACACGTGTTTATGAAGCGGCAGGAAGCCTCGGGTAAGTATCGTTTCTTTCAAATGAAATAGTTTTGTATCTGGTACACTTTAAAGGGATCCCGAGGTGAAAAAGAAACGCAAGTAATCTGCGCAGGCACAGTACATGCCTGATGACGCTGGCGCATTGACATGCGGCCGCCAACATGCGCAGAAGCACCAACCCGCAGATGGGTCAGGAAGCTTTGCGGGCGGCCAGCAGGACACCAGCGAGCACCGGAAAGGAACACAGAAGACTTCTAGAGGCTGGCTGAAGCTCCAGGTAAGTAATGATTGCATTCCTTTTTCACTTAAAGAGACACTGAAGCGAAAAAAAAATTATGATATTATGATTTGTATGTGTAGCACAGCTAAGAAATAAAATATTAAGATCAGATACATCAGTGTAATTGTTTCCAGTACAGGAAGAGTTAAGAAACTCCAGTTGTTATCTCTATGCAAAAAGCCATTAAGCTCTACGACTTTCAAAGTCGTGGAGAGGGCTGTCTTCTGACTTTTATTGTCTCAACTGTAAGTGAACAGTTTTCTTTTTATCTGCCAGAGGAGAGGTCATTAGTTCACAGACTGCTCTGAAAGAATCATTTTGAATGCAGAGTGTTGTGTAAACTGCACATATTAGAGAATGATGCAATGTTAGAAAACATACTATATACCTGAAAATAAAAATATGAGAATATTTTCTTTGCTGCTAATCTTCTAGTAATTATTCATAGAACACAACCAATTCATTATATAAGATTTTTTTTCGCTTCAGTGTCTCTTTAATGAGTTCTTTAAGAATTGTGTTAATTATGTATGGGAAGATTCACAGCCACAAGTGCCTCCTCCCAGCATCAGGCAACTAGGGATGGTCAATGAGATAAAAATTATTTTGAGTTGATGCAGTACTATGCAAATTTTGTAAGCAAATGTATGCAGCTTAAAAATTTACCAATCAAATCCTTCTTAGGTAAAATTTGATTGGTCCATTTTTGAGCTGCATAAATTTGCCTAATCCTGTATCAACTCGAAATTATTTGCATCTCATTGACCATCCCTTCAGGCAACCACAGGTGCTATCCCGGTATCGGGCAACCAGAGAGCACTGTGACAGGCAGATGACAATTAGGGCACAGTGCTCACTTATTTAGGGCAAGGGACCTGAACTTATAACCCTTACTAAGCACCATATTTTAACTGCTCAGTTGCTATGCATTTTCATGCTTTTTAGTATGTATTGGGTCTACAACACGCAAAAATACACATGCAACAGTGTGTTGTGAAAAAGCTTACAGATAAAATGGCTATCATTCATAAACCTGTTGTCGGTATGGAGAATCAGTGCGGGAAAACACCGCTGGCAGGGTTTTAGACTTCTGGGTGGGCATTCATAAAAAAGTATCCATGTGCGGTAGCAGTGCGGAGATTCCCCGAACTAGGCTGGCGGTAGGCAGGCGGTGACACGGAAGCTGCTGAGTTGATACATTTCTTCGTGTTCCGCACTACTGCAGCTGCCTGGGAGGTCTGTGTGTCTCCATTCACTTACATTGTTATCGCCACATCAGAGGCAGCGGTACTTCCTGACCTCACACCGCTTGCGGTGATCTTCATGAATTAACATTTTGCTACATTTGTTCCGATAATCACCGCACAAGGCGGTGATTTATCACTCTGCTCGGTAGTGTCATTTTTTCATGCGGAAAGAGCCTTTATGAATGCTGACTTTGCTGAGTGTTCGGTAAAGTCAGCTGTTTTAAGCATTTCCGCATGCGGAAATGCTTTATGAATGATAGCCAATGTGTCCATGTAAATAGACCCATAGAGAAACCTGGAAAACTGCTTCACCTGTGTTGCACATCAGTTGTGCCTTGTTTCACTGCAACTGATTCATGGTAAACCACCCTTAAAGAGGAGCTGTTAGGTATAGGGTCTCAGAGAAAATAAACACATATATCAGTAGCTAAAGATTGGCTGTACTTACATTACATATGCATTTCACTGTCCACGTTTGGATTTCACAGAATTTGTATATAGTATATGCAGAGATAGATGCTCCTGACAGCTCATGGCAGGCTCCATGTTTGTGAAGCCAAATGTGTCGTCATGTCCTGCCTGCTTCTGATCACAGATACACTCGTTCTTGAACAACACGGTGTGCAGTGAATATTAATGAGCCATGTGGCTAGGAACAATAGCTGACTCCTGCAGTGTAGTCTGCCCGGAGATTTATCAGTGCTTCGCTCTGGACTGATTACACAAGCTGCTGTACCGTCTCATTAGCAGCCGAGGGGAGGGCCCCAGAATGCTTTGCAGTTTAGCTGCAGCTTGCGTCTTTATGGGTCTATAACAGAGGTTAAGATAAGCACACATCAAAGGTAACTGAAATGTTTATCTTCACTAATGGCTTTTGAGCTTCCTTCTAAACTGTTTAACACAGGAGAATAGAGGTTTAAATTAGCTTCTGCAGCCTGACAGTTACTCTTTAATCTTTTGTGGTGAGAAGCTGGAAACCTGCAATCAGTTGCAGTAAATACTTTTCCCTTTTTTTTATACGCAAGCAAAATAAAAAAAACCCTCAAAGAATGTTTTTCAACGAAGTTGTAAAGGCGGTTTCATGCATTCACCCATAAGTGCTTTAAAAAGAGTAATATATAATTTTTTTTTATTCATAGAATCCATTTTAGACTGAAGGTGGCCACACGATATAATAAAATGATCCAGTTTTACGTTAATTCGATAAAGACGATCGGATCTCCCGAAAAAAGTCAAAAGATTTTTTTTCATTTGACTGAAAAATCAGATCGGATTTCCTGTTTTCTTCGATTTTAATCGATCCGGAATGCCAGATATTTTTCTTCAATCTTTCTAAAGATTGTATGGTGTGTGTTGTATTGTCAATGTATTAATATACACACCCTAGCAATTTTGTCAGAGTTTCCAATCATTTTCATCATAATTGGGGAAAAATTGAACATGTGTGTGGTACATTGGTCATATTTTTGAAATGTTACAATTAGTCAGAAAAATGTATTGCAATTCTTAAATTGAACAGATATTTAAAAAAAAATTGTATGGTGTGTGGCCACCTTTAGGATGATTGGTATACACAGGGGAGGAGCAGTGTAATGTAAATAGATAAAGAATTGACAGCATATGGCTGTGTACAGGGAGTGTAGAATTATTAGGCAAATTAGTATTTTGACCACATCATCCTCATTATGCATGTTGTCTTACTCCAAGCTGTATAGGCTCGAAAGCCTACTACCAATTAAGCATATTAGGTGATGTGCATCTCTGTAATGAAAAGGGGTGTTGTCTAATGACATCAACACCCCAGATCAGGTGTGCATAATTATTAGGCAACTTCCTTTCCTTTGGCAAAATGGGTCAAAAGAAGGACTTGACAGGCTCAGAAAAGTCCAAAATAGTGAGATATCTTGCAAAGGGATGCAGCACTCTTAAAATTGCAAAGCTTCTGAAGCGTGATCATCGAACAATCAAGCGGTTCATTCAAAATAGTCAACAGGGTCGCAAGAAGCGTGTGGAAAAGCCAAGGCGTGAAATAACTGCCCATGAACTGAGAAAAGTCAAGGGTGCAGCTGCCAAGATGCCACTTGCCACCAGTTTGGCCATATTTCAGAGCTGCAACATCACTGGAGTGCCCAAAAGCACAAGGTGTGCAATACTCAGATGTGGCCAAGGTAAGAAAGGCTGAAAGACGACCACCACTGAACAAGACACACAAGGTGAAACGTCAAGACTGGGCCAAGAAATATCTCAAGACTTTTTTTCTAAGGTTTTATGGACTGATGAAATGAGTGTGAGTCTTGATGGGCCAGATGGATGGGCCCGTGGCTGGATTGGTAAAGGGCAGAGAACTCCAGTCCGACTCAGACGCCAGCAAGGTGGAGGTGGAGTACTGGTTTGGGCTGGTATCATCAAAGATGAGCTTGTGGGGCCTTTTCGGGTTGAGGATGGAGTCAAGCTCAACTCCCAGTCCTACTGCCAGTTTCTGGAAGACACCTTCTTCAAGCAGTGGTACAGGAAGAAGTCTGCATCCTTCAAGAAAAACATGATTTTCATGCAGGACAATGCTCCATCACACGCGTCCAAGTACTCCACAGAAGAAAGGGTAAGAAAGGGTATAAAAGAAGAAAAACTAATGACATGGCTTCCTTGTTCACCTGATCTGAACCCCATTGAGAACCTGTGGTCCATCATAAAATGTGAGATTTACAAGGAGGGAAACCAGTACACCTCTCTGAACAGTGTCTGGGAGGCTGTGGTTGCTGCTGCACGCAATGTTGATGGTGAACAGATCAAAACACTGACATAATCCATGGATGGCAGGCTTTTGAGTGTCCTTGCAAAGAAAGGTGGCTATATTGGTCACTGATTTGTTTTTGAATGTCAGAAATGTATATTTGTGAATGTTGAGATGTTATATTGGTTTCACTGGTAAAAATAAATAATTGAAATGGGTATATATTTGTTTTTTGTTAAGTTGCCTAATTATTATGCACAGTAATAGTCACATGCACACACAGATATTCCCCCTAAAATAGCCAAAACTAAAAACTACTTTCAAAAATATTCAGCTTTGATATTAATTTTTTGGGTTCATTGAGAACATGGTTGTTGTTCAATAATAAAATCATACCTCCCAACTTTTTGAGATGAGAAAAAGGGACACTTAAAGAGGATCTGTAACATAAAAAGATCCCCTGGGGGGTACTCACCTCGGGTGGGGGAAGCCTCCGGATCCTAATGAGGCTTCCCACGCCGTCCTCCATCCGTCAGGGGTCTCGCTGCAGCCCTCCGTGGAGTCCGGGCAGCGGTGACGTCATTATTTACCTTCCTGGCTCCAGCGCAGGCGCTCTGACGGCTGTCGGCTCCGAACTACACGGAAATACCCGATCGCCGTCGGGTCTGCTCTACTGCGCAGGCGCAAGTTTCCGGCGCCTGCGCAGTAGAGCGGACCCGACTGAGATCGGGTATTTCCGTGTAGTTCGGAACGGAAAGCCTCCACAGCGCCCCCCGCTGGAGCCAGCAAAGGTAAATATTAAACTAACAGTCGGCACAGTCGCCGGCTGTTCGGAGGGCTGCGGAGAGACCCCCGTGGGACAGAGGACGGCGTGGGAAGCCTCATTAGGATCCGGAGGCTTCCCCCACCCGAGGTGAGTACCCCCCAGGGGATCTTTTTAATGTTACAGAGTCTCTTTAAACCACACCCCTGGCCACGCCCTCACCACGCCTCTAGTCACGCATACCATAAAGATTTCATAACATATGTTGTTTTATAATTCAAACCACACTGGTCCTTTCTATCCTGGTTCATTTTCCTTCATAGTAACATTTAAAATTAGTAAAATTAGTAATATATCTATTTAAAGGTTGGGAATAAAGTTTAGAGTCAATCAAACACATTTTTAGTATAGAAATATATATATTTACATAGAAAGAGGGACAAAGTCCTGAAAGAGGGACAAGGCTCCCAAAGAGGGACAGGGCTCCGAAAAAAGGACAGTTGGGAGCTATGTAAAATTATTCCTCAAAAATACAACTTGCCTAATAATTCTGCACTCCCTGTATAGAGGAGTGACTGAAACACAGAGGTGATCCATGAAGTCTCGTCAGTAGGTGAAGCGGGGATACACGCCTCCATACAACATGGACGTTCCTGAGCTGGTAGCGCTGCACCCCGCTCCACATATGGTTATGCCAGCGTTACATCAGCCTCCATAACTCACCGTCCAATTCCATATCGGGCTCCTCCGGGTAATTGAACACGGGCTTCCCCTCACTCTTCCTCACCAGCATGCGTCCGCCGAGTGGCTGGGGTCCCGGGCTCTCACACATGGCCAGCAGAAACAACCCCTTCAATAGCCCTGCGCTGCGGTCATCCAGCAAGTTCCACAGTTCAGTGTTCACCATAGACAGCGCAAGGAGCTGGCGAGAGCGGCCAAGACTTCCGGCAGCGGACTACGCTCCCCCGGAGGATCCGTGAGAAACATGATAGAGCTGAAGCGTTCCCTGTCTTTTTGTAGCGGCTTCTTGTCTCTATAAAATGTAACTTGACCGAAGCAGATATACGTGAATCCTATTTTTTAAATAAAACGCCAGTACTGACTGTAATAAATCATATTTGCCAACCACAACATGGCGCCACGGGTTCCATAAGCTGAAGTTGCCTAGGAGATGCAGCCATTTCCGTGACGCTGTACTGCGCTGTATTATCCCGGCAATGAACTTGCGGTAATCATTTAGCTTTAATTTTAAGGAAGGCAAACTTTTGTTTCCTGTATAGTATTTTAGTTAGGTGACTTTTTGGTCTCTCAGCCCCTTACACACTCCTAGGCTTTCTGGTTTAC
Source organism: Hyperolius riggenbachi (assembly GCF_040937935.1). Classification (NCBI taxonomy): domain Eukaryota; kingdom Metazoa; phylum Chordata; class Amphibia; order Anura; family Hyperoliidae; genus Hyperolius; species Hyperolius riggenbachi. Next base: position 117,148,424 of record NC_090652.1, read on the forward strand.
TATGAGCTTGCTGGGCAATCTTGCATTTAGCATCAAGTGTACTGCTTATTGGCAAGGTAGATCCCTGCTACTGTGATGTATGTATGTATATTTAAAAAGTGACCCTGTATAGAAAGAGTATTGATTTTGCCATTTGTCTTTTCTTTAAAATATTGGAAATGGTCCGCCTGTCCTGATTATTCTATGCCTCAGAGGCCCCTTTTACAGTGCTGCGTTGCAGTGTTCTCCCTTGCCATTCCCCCCATTGCAGTGGCTATTTTATGGCCCGTACTCACGGGCTGCAAATGTTGCCTGTCGCCAGCACACGTGAGCGTGTGGGCGACAGGCCGGCGACAGCTCCTCGCCAGGTCCCTCCGCGTACACACGCGGAAGAGGGACCAGCGGCAAGGCGGAAGCTGTCGCCGATGTTCCTCCTCCCTCCGCCGGAAGCTCCATATACTTTAATGGAGGTTGCTGTCGCTAGTCCGCGTACTCACGCGGACTAGCGACAGTTGCGGCGGCGACTGTCGCCATGCGATTGAAACTTTCAATCGCATGGCGACATGAGCGACGGGCGACAGTTCGGGGTGCGCGCGCGTGCAACGGCCCATACTCACGGGCGACCTGTCGCCGCAACATGCGCGCGCCGCGTGTTGAGGCGAGAAAAGTCCCTCGTGAGTATCTTTATGAGACTTGCTACAGTACCCATGCAGGGCCGGTTCTCTCATGAAGCAAGCTCAGGAGCAGAGATTACAGGGGTAGCATGTTTGTACTGTGTGTTTACACTTACAGCATGCAGTTAGAGAGGAAAAGCGAGCGCGGTGAAGAGGTCATCATTGGGGGGGGGGGCGGTTTGATGCATCCTCACAAGTTTGCCTCGGACAGCAAAAAGCAGCAAAAATAGCAATCCCTGCCATGCACTGAGGGGGACCAAAAGTCCGAAACAGGCTGTCTGCATGTTGGGTTCATGTGGCTCTGTAAAATGTAAAGCTATAGGTTTGCTAGACACCAGTGGTTGTGGATGTAAGCCTGGCTTCAGGGGCATAAAGAGATAATTTGCATATTCAGCAGCGGTGCATTGTGGGTAACTACACTTACACACTTAACCACTTCAGCCCTCAGTCGTTTTCACTTTATGCATCCGAGCAATGTTCACCTCCCATTCTTTAGCCTATAACTTTATCACTACTTATCACAATGAACTGATCTATATCTTGTTTTTTCCGCCACCAATTAGGCTTTCTTTGGGTGGTACATTTTGCTAAGAGCTACCTTACTGTAAATGCTTTTTAACAGTAAAAAAAAAACGGAAAAAATTCATTATTTCTCAGTTTTCGGCCATTATAGTTTTACAATAATACATGCCCCCATAATTAAAACCCACGTATTGTATTTGCCCATTTGTCCCGGTCATTACACCGTTTAAATTATGTCCCTATCACAATGTATGGCGACAATATTTTATTTGGAAATAAAAGTGCATTTTTTCCGTTTTGCATCCATCACTATTTACAAGCTTATAATTAAAAAAAAAATATATATATAAATATTTCATCTTTACATAGATATTTAAAAAGTTTAGACCCTTAGGCAAATATATATATATTTTTTTATTGTAATGTTTTTTTTTTTTATTATTAAACATTATATTTGGGTAATTTTGGGAGGGTGGGATGTAAATAGTATTTTTTTTAATGTAAATATATGTTGTTGGTTTTTTTTTTTGAATGTAGATGTAGTTTTACTTTTTGGCCATAAGATGGCAACCTTAGGTTTGTTTATATGACGTCACTCTAAGCATAACATGTACGCTTAGAGGGACGTAGGGGGACAAGGGAGGCAAAAAAAGCAAGGCTTTTTCTGCGGGGGAGAGGAATCGGTGATCGGGCACAACGGCCCGATTCATTGATTCCTGGGCTAACAATCCGCGGCCAGGAGCACGCGTGCACGCGCGCGATAGGCTGCGGGAGCGCACATGGCCTCCTGGACGTAGCTCTACGTCCAGGTGGACAAAGTGGTTAAAGTGGATCCGAGATGAACTTTTACTCATGGCATAATTGTGTTCCTTTCCTATTGTTTATAGGGCATTCCTCAAGCCAAATACTTTTTTGTTTTTGTTTTACTACTCTAATTCCCTATAAACTAAACAAGCCACGCCCACAGGTTTTCAGAGAGCCAAGGCACTTTCAGACAGTAGCAAGGGCTCATGGGAGCTCAGTCTGGGCAGGAGGAGGTGGAGGTATTACTAGCCAGAGATTTCAGAGGCAGAGGGGAGGAGGGGGATTAGGTTTTTTTGCTCAAGATATTGTCATTGTATCACAGGAAGAAATAATCATATTCTATTAAAGCTGTTTGCAGCTAGATTTGCTGTGTAAACTAAACTTTAGAATCTAAAGTTTAGATAAGATATATATATATATATATATATATATATATATACACAAGTTACTTGTTCTAGTTAGTTTTTCATCTCAGATCCGCTTTAAATCTGAAATATCACAAATACCTTCTGTTTTAAGAAGGCAAACCACACTAAGCATTGCTTTTTTAGTAGGAGGGCTTTTTGGTCTTTTTTGATCTGCCCCTGTGAAATTGTCAGGCCTGCTCTATTCGGCGCTATGATAAGATTTAGCATACCAAAAAATGACTTTACAGATAGATAATGTAAAAATATGGGACTGTCCTCAGCATGTTAGGATAGACAGATTCCACCAGTAATACTCTGGAGTCCTAAAAGATCTGTGTGGCTTTATTTTTTAGCAATTGGTGGTTAAGAATATAGAAAATGGGGAAAATTAAGAAAAAAGATGGTAAAAAGGCAGACAAGCTGACGCTGGATGCCTCTGAAGACTCTAGCTCCAAGTTCTCCTCTGTGTCTGTCTCCCCCAATGAAGACATTTCACCCCCATTTCTCAAAGTTATGTCTGAAGATGAGCCTACAATGTTGGAAGAGCCTCCAGCTGTTGTCCCAGTTTCTCCAGAGGCTTACAATGAGCCTGTTCTCTCTCAGCTTATTGTAGAAAAGTAAGTACAGTACAATCTTTATTCAGTCTTGGTTCCAGTGTGATCTGTGTATTGTTTATTAGTTTTCATTGGATAACAGAATAAAAACAGAGTGCATATGAAGTATGAGTTCGCATGAAGTATGGAACACTTGCGTATGGGACAACATGAACAGCATATTATATCACAATGTATAACTCAGACTTGGATTCCTGTCGGTCGTGTGACAAATGCATGCGGCAAATGCAATCAGAGTGAACCTTAACTGTCACGTAGAAAAAGAGTTTCACTTATCTGGAGCTTCTACCAGCCCCCGCAACCATCCTGTCCTGTGCCAGTTCTCAAGACTCAAGAATCCTCCGTTCCCCTGCCGCGGCTTAGTTTCGGTTCTTGCCCACTGCGCCTGCGAACACATCCTGCACAGGCGCAGTAAGAGAGAACCTCTTACTGCGCAGGATGCATTCGCTGACGTGAACATGTATGAGGATGCGTGTGGCAAGGGCCACACAGGCGTAGTGGACCGAAACTAAGACGGGGGGGAGGGAGGACCGTTGAGGAACGTCACAGGACAGGACGGCTGCGGGGGGCTGGTAGAAGCCCCAGGTAAGTGAAACCCTTGTAATTGTTTTCAATTAAAGCAGTAGGATCAGCCATACTATGCCAGGGGAAAAAACACATATATAAGTAGATAAATACTTGATCTACTTACATAACACATGTATTATACTGTCCACGTTTTGACTTCAGTGAATGTTATATAGTAAATGACGAGAATTCTGGTCCTGGTGGGGGCCATGTCTTTTTCCCACAGTTAAGGCTAACTCGTGATGTCATTTCTGCCCTTTACTTTTTTTTCTTGTCTCCTCCAATCGCTGAGTCACCTCAGCCTTGCTTGTAAACACAAGTGAGTAGGGAATTAGGTTTTAGATAAGCAGCTAGCAGGGAAATAAAGGGAAGAGGAGGAATAGATTATAGATAAAAAGAACACCCAGCATGCAATTCTTTGGCACGACTACTAAAGGGCCAGTGCTCCTTAAAGAGAATCTGTATTGTTAAAATCGCACAAAAGTAAACATACCAGTGCGTTAGGGGACATCTCCTATTACCCTCTGACACAATTTCGCCGCTCCTCGCCGCATTAAAAGTGGTTAAAAACAGTTTTAAAAAGTTTGTTTATAAACAAACAAAATGGCCACCAAAACAGGAAGTAGGTTGATGTACAGTATGTCCACACATAGAAAATACATCCATACACAAGCAGGCTGTATACAGCCTTCCTTTTGAATCTCAAGAGATCATTTGTGTGTTTCTTTCCCCCTGTTCTCATGCACTGAAGTTTCAGGCTGCTTGTTTCTTCCTGCAAACAGCTTTGCCCTTTCTTCAGTATGTGAAAGCCCAGCCAGCTCAGAGGACGATTTATCCAGCTTGTAAAAGTTAAGAGAGAAGAGAGAAGCTGCTCTAATCCTAAATAACACACAGGCAGTGTGCATAGAGGGGCCTGGAAGGGGGAGTTCATAGCAGAACCACAACACTGAAGAACTTGGCAGCCTTTCAGACACAGGCCGACAAGTCTGACGGGAAAGATACATTGATTTATTACAGAGACAGTAATAGTATAAAGTGCTGCAGTAAGCCAGAACACATTAGAATAGCTTTTTGAACTTGTAGGATGATAAAAAACAGGATGCAATTTTTGTTACGGAGTCTCTTTAAGTATGTGATAACTCCAAATCATAACAGCAGAAAAAGTTTTGAATGTTTTGAATGCAGGCTTAGCATCTTTATCACTTAATACACTCAGACCAGTTGCTGTTGAAATTTGATTTTTATGGTGACGATACCGCTTTAAAGAGAACCAGAGACGAAGCATCCTCATGTATTTTATTACATTTATCAGTGGGAACATGACAGTAAACACCTACCCTGCTTTTAGTTTCATTCGTATCTGCTTAATTAGTCTATTATCAGCTGTGATAAGAATCCCCGACTGGTTCAGTCTAGGTTTGACCTGGAATCATTAGAGCTGAGTCACTCTTCTGTGGAGTCTTTTCAAGCCCAAGCCTGCCACCTCCTGGCTCAGATTTCCTGCTTTGCATACTGAGAGCTGTGATGACATGGGAGTGGCTGCTGCTGCTGAGAGAGAATCTCTGAAACAGACACGTGTGGCAATATGATCTGTGTGCCTCTGTCTGCATAGATAATGATGATGACTGCAGTTTCATTCCTATGAGAGACATTTCCTATAGGCAGCTGCACATCATACCAAAATGAAAGCACACAGATGAAAGGCTGCAGCAGCCTTTCTCATATAGCCTAGATAGTAGCCTAGTCTCATATAGCCTAGACAGCACACCCAGAACAACTCGGAAGCAGAAGGGATATGAGCCGGCGGCCATATTTGATTTTTCCTGGAGCAATAATGGATAAACACTAAAAAAGGCACACCAGAGCGGCGAAATTATCAGGTAGAGCATTTATTCTTTACAAGCTATCGACTGATATGTTTATTTTGTGTGAAACGTTAATCTCTGGTTCCCTTTACGTCAAACATCTGATCTGCAAACTTGTTCAGGGTCTATGACTAAAGGTATTAGAGACATAGGATCAGCAGGACAGCCAGGCAATGTGCTTGTTTAAAAGAAAATACATATGGCAGCCTCCCTATCCTTCTCAGGTCAGTTGTCTTTTAACCCTTTCTAATCCTAATTTTCCCCTGAATGACCAATGAAGCACAGCGTCATTCTCTTTAGATTAAAGTGTAGGACTGTGCCTGACACTCTGTTCGCTGCTGCCGCCCCCCTTCCCCGCCACTGCGTCACGTAATATATTATGTGGGTGGATTTGGGCTGCTTACTCGGGGTGCCACTCCCCAGCACCACACCGTGCCGCGTAATAACGAAATTATGCTGGTGGGCGTGCAAGGGGGTGGAGCTACAGTGTGCAAGCTGGCCAATCTATGGAGACTTCTCTCAATGTACAGGACTTAAAGGATCTGCTGCTACTGCCTTGGTAGCATTGACACTTTCAGAGGTTTTATGGAATCCATACCCCAGAGGGGCAGAGCTGTGTTGGTGGCACAAGTCTAAACAATAGTAGGCAGATGGTTTTAATATTGCAGCTAATCGGCTTATGCATACTGTAACTCCATCATACTGAATACCAAAATTCATAATATTTCTATTATTTATCTTTCTTATTGAACAGGTATGAAGGGGAACTGGTACATGGATTATATGAAGGAGAGGGGATTGCCTACTATAAAGATGGAAATGTTTACAGAGTGAGTTATTGTGCGTGGCACTTTATTCATGCCCTTTAATGGTTTAGCGTACATAAATATGTTACGTCTATACTTACAGGGCCTGTTCTCCGAGGGGCTTATGCATGGCAAAGGAACATACACCTGGACAGATGGGCTTGTATATGAGGTAAACCAGGGCTGCAGACAAATGATTAAACACATCTTATATTCCACCATTAGAGTAGAGCCATGTTTGTGGGAATCGGAAACCTGTGCCATGTTATAAATTAGGCTAGTACTATTATTCAGAGCTTACAGGATTTTGTGAAATGACCTGCCTGCTAAACAAATGCATTACTGCATCAGTGACTAACCACTACGCCACCGTGCTGCCCTATAACCAGGTATTTCTGGTGTGATGTATGGGATCTGCTTTTTTATCTGCGTTTTATGATCAATTTTGTTAAGGTGGTATGAAATTTAATTAATGAATTTAAATTAATTTCAAATTAAATCTCTGGTCCAAAGCATTAAACGCAACATAAAACTAACTATAAAAACATACGACTGGTTTCCATGTTATTAGAAGGGTAAATAATTTAACCTTTCACTTCACTTTAATGCTGATAGATGATGGGCTTGATTTATTAACCACCTGAGCGGTCTGGACGAGCTGAGCTCGTCCAACACCGCCGGAGGTCGCCGCTCAGGCCCTGCTGGGCCGATTTTAATCAAATAAAAAGCAGCACACGCAGCCGGCACTTTGCCAGCCGCGTGTGCTGCCTGATCGCCGCCGCTCTGCGGCGATTCGCCGCGAGCAGCGGCGAAAGAGGGCCCCCCTAGCCGCCTGAGCCCTGCGCAGCCGGAACAAAAAGTTCCGGCCAGCGCTAAGGGCTGGATCGGAGGCGGCTGACGTCAGGACGTCGGCTGACGTCGATGACGTCACTCCGCTCGTCGCTATGGCGACGATATAAGCAAAACAAGGAAGGCCGCTCATTGCGGCCTTCCTTGTTTATTCTGGGCGCCGGAGGCGATCGGAAGATCGCCTCCGGAGCGCCCTCTAGTGGGCTTTCATGCAGCCAACTTTCAGTTGGCTGCATGAAATAGTTTTTTTTTTATTTGAAAAAAACCCTCCCGCAGCCACCCTGGCGATTTAATCAGAACGCCAGGGTGGTTAAGCTATATTAAGCTTAATATGAAGGAGCAGCCTCTAAAGCAGGGGTCTCAAACTCGCGGCCCGCGGGCTATTTGCGGCCCTCGATACAATATTTTGTGGCCCTCGCCGGCAAAAGCTTATTTATAGTTCGCTTCAGTGCTCCCAAGTAATCCGCCGCATCCCCGTCGCTAAACGAGGGCTGCAGAGCCCCCAAATCGCCCGGGGGGCAATCCGCCGGCATTTCCTGGAAGGGGCAGAGCTTTTAGCTTCAGCTCTGCCCCTCCTGACGTCAATCATGGCGCATCGCCGCCTCTGCCCGCCCCTCTCTGTGAAGGAAGCGTGAGAGGGGCGGGCAGAGGCGGCGATGCGCCGCGAATGACGTCAGGAGGGGCAGAGATGAAGCTGAAAGCTCTGCCCCTTCCAGGAAATGCCGGTGGATTGCCCCCCAGGCGATTTGGGGGCTCTGCAGCCCTCGTTTTGTGGCGGGAACGCGGCGGATTACTTGTAATGGGAGCACTGAAGCGAACTATAAGGTAAAATAGGCAAAATTGTTCGCTTCAGTGTGAATTTGATTTTGAAATAAAAATCAATGCAAGGGACGGGGGGGATGCGCGGGAGCTGCTGATTGATTGATTCCCTTATGCGGCCCAGCCTCATCCTGACTTTGCCTCCTGCGGCCCCCAGGTAAATTGAGTTTGAGACCCCTGTCTAAAGCATGCCTTACATAGCAGCGCTCGCTACTATGTAAGGAACAGGCCTTCCTTATTATCGTGCCTTCCTTAGATAGGAGCGTGCCTTCCTATACATAGTTACTAGTGATGGGACGGCGAATCCACGAATCCCTCGAATATTGTGAAATATTCGTGGATTCAAATCCCGACGCCATTTACCGCTCGCCAAATCCCGAAGCTGCGTCCCCGTGCATCCGCCGCTCTCCCTCCTCCTCCTCTGTCCCCTCGCGCCTCCTCCGCTCGCCCCCCGCATAGTTAAGAAGTATCCGCTCAGCTATCCAGAGTGGAATGCAGAGCGGCAGACCTCTCGCTGACTTCCTTGTTTCCCCTAGTGACCGACTTTTACTATTACGTCATCAGTAATAGCCGGTCCGGCCACTAGAGGGAACAGGGAAGTAAGAAAGAGGTCTGCCGCTCTGCGCTCCACGAGGAAGGTGAGTGGGTACTTATTTATGCAGGGGGGGGGGGGGCAGGCAGAGCAGGCTTGGGGGGACGGAGGAGGCCATGGGGGGGGGGGGGAGCACAGGGCTACCTAGGTGAAGGCCCCTATGCCTACCTACCTGAAGGCCCCTATACCTACCTACCTAAAGGCCCCTATACCTACCTACCTATGTAAAGGCCCCTATACCTACCTACCTACCTATGTGAAGGCCCCTATTCCTACCTACCTACGTACGTGAAGGCCCCTATACCTACCTACCTATGTGAAGGCCCCATATACCTACCTACATTCCTACCTTTACTGAAGGCCCTATACCCTGCTACCTATACTGAAGGTCCCTTTACCTACCTACCTATACTGAAGGCCCTATACCTTGCTACCTATACTGAAGGCCCCTTTACCTACCTACCTTTACTGAAGGCACATGTACCGTGCTACCTATACTGAATGCCCCTATACCTATCTACCTATACTGAAGGCACATATACCTTGCTACCTATACTGAAGGCCGCTATGCCTACCTACCTATATTGAAGGCACATGTACCTTGCTACCTATACTGAAGGCACATGTACCTTGTTATCTATACTGAACGCCCCTATACCCTGCTACCTATACTGAAGGCCCATATACCCTGCTACCTATACTGAAGGCCCATATACCCTGCTACCTATACTGAAGGCCCCTATACCTTGCTACCTTATGCTGAAGGCTACCAATATTGAAGGCCCATATACCCTGCTACCTTATGCTGAAGGCCCCTATACCTTGCTACCTATGCTGAAAGCTACCAATATTGAAGGCACATATACCTAGCTAGCTATACTGAAGGTACCTTTACCTCGCTACCTATACTGTGGGTACCTATGCCTGGGTACCTATACTGCAGGCAAATATACCACGGATCGCACAATTCTTATGTGCAGGATACGTTAGATTCGTGATTCTAAAGGTTCGAGATATTCAAGAACCTTTTTAGATTTGGATTCGAAGAAATTGTGGATTCGTCCCATCCCTAATAGTTACTATGTATAGGAAGGCACGCTCCTATCAAAGGAAGGCACGCTCCTTACATAGCAGCGAGCCCTGCTGTGTAAGACATGCATTAGCGGCCGCTCCTTCACATTGAGGTGCCCTGCTTTAGCAGTGCAGCTTAATGAATTAAGCCTGATGTGCTGAAGTGCACTGAGCTGTGTAATCAATTAGCTTCAGTGAAATGTAAATATGCCTTCAAGTGACATAATATCAGCCATGTTCTGTTTTGTATTTGTTTTTGCTGAGTTTAATAGCCTTTAGTTGGCATTTTTGAATTTGAGGTTAGAGACATGCATTAATGTTTGCTCCTTAATGGAACAAATATCCCATGTATCTACTTTTATTTTTCCTAGGGTCAATTTGATATGAATTTTCCAATGGGACATGGAATATATAAGTGGCCTGATGGCAGTCGCTATGAAGGACAAGTGTACAGGGCCATTAGACATGGGACTGGCATCTATATCTCTAGTGATCAACAGGTTTCCTATGTTGGCGAATGGTGCATGGGAAAGCGGCATGGAAAGGTAAGCTGGACACATTAATAAAAACAATGGTCTTTTACAATAGAGTGTGAAGGAATAACAGTTACACAACTTGTTGTGTATTACAAATTGAGTTCTCTTTTTATTATTTTACAGTATTTCTAGTGCAGAGCTGGGAATTAAAAATGAAAATCTGAAAACTATGGGCAGCAAGAAATTTTTATTTAAATATAAAATATTTATGTTCTTGTTATAAATTAAGCCAATTTTCACATTGAACTTATTTGAATTCAAAAATTTAACTAGGTTAAATCCTTTTCTTCCCATTAAAAATCTCTGTTTTTTATTCATGTTTTTATGAACACATTATTGGTAATGGAATGTGGGGGTACCATCATCATACTGTATATATTATATATACTGTAAGATATGCCCTTGTAAGTGTCATGTCTCTGTACAGTATTTATGTCAGGGTCCTGTTGATCTCAGCATCAGGGAATGGTGCGGGCACCCCTAGGGCATGGAGTCTAAGTGGGCACAGGTCTTCACCAGCGCACGTAAGGGATGATTGGCCGTCATCTCTACCGAGGGGACAGACTACTTTGCTGCCTGGTGGCCACCAGGTCATGACCCCCAGGGCTGCCCCACCAGCGATGAGAAGAACAGCAGAGATGAACCCTGCGATATGGGAGAAAGGACGGACTGAATGACAGGACCAACAGGCCTGGTTGGACTAGTGATGAGCTCACAAGTAGTTACCTACCCGAATTTGGGATTCAAATGAGGCTTTATTGCCTTAGCTGTGTGCATGAGAGACGGGGTTAAATACCCAGCACGGCCTATGGGACGCTTTGCAAGACTCACTACCGCGCACTTATTCCTTCCAGCTTAAAGGAGGAAGTACGCGGCAGTGAGTCTTGCAACGCGTCTCATAGGCCACTTGCAAGACGTTTGGGACGCATAGAAGCTGACGGAATTCTGTGTAATTAACATGCACACAGCTGAGGCAATTAAGCCTTATTAAGCCTCATTTGAATCACGTATTCGAGTAGGTAACTGCTCGTGAGCCCATCACTAGGTTGGACAGGACTGAGTGAACTGGATGACAGACCTGTCAGGTTTGAATGGTAGGACTGACAGGACTGGTTAAACGGGACTGAGAGGACTGGAGGATTGGATTGACTGAATGGACATGACAGGAGTGACTGAACAGGACAGGACTGACTGGCGAGACCGTTGTTCGCGATTGGCATGGAAACACACCGCGGTTTTCATGTGATGAGACAGCACCGAGTGCTAAGTGACCAGAGTTTAAATACCCTGGCCTTCGCAGCCAGTGCTGTATTCCAGCCCCCCGCTATGGCTGTAATTGATTTGTGGAAGTGCATGTGGTCCTTAGAGTGCACAGCCGCAGGAGGAGGACTGCGACGGCGCTGTTCCCGGAAGCCTACCGTGATGGCGTCAGGAGACGCCTTTGCTGGACCATGGTACCGATAAGTGTAACAATTTACCTGTGGAGATAACCAAGTAGTTTAACACAAAAACTGTTTTTCACTTTTTTTTTTCTTAGACCAGTAGACAACAGGAATGTTGTTCTTGATTATAGATTTTTTTTTTTTCAGGGCACAATGTATTACAATGCAGAAGAAACATCCTGGTATGAAGGAGAGTGGATACACAACAACAAGGAAGGCTGGGGAGTACAACGGTAAGTATAGTACATGCAGTGTCTCCTCTATAACAAAATACTATATGCATGCTTTGGAAAATGGAATACAATTTAAACTGAAAAGTTGACCATATCCATGGTACAACATGGACAGTGAATTTGTACAGAATAATCTGTTGTGCAGTGCAGAGCACATAGGGGTTGATGCACTAATCACCAGTAATATTGACATGCGCAGGCAGCACAGGGCAATAATATCATTACTACTGCCAGCAGAGCAATTAGCATAATGTGTGTTACCGTAGCAACACGAGCATTAATAATGCACCGCAGTTCATGCTAATTGTGTAAAATGCGGCACACTGCTGGCAGAAGTAACAGTAATATTGCCATGCACTACCTGCAGTTAGGGCTTTAACCCCATAGTGTGATTGAGGCCTTACTCCTGCATAAGGGTAAAAGTTTCTGGACAGTTTCATGGCAACACTACTCCTTGGAATGTTCTGTTGTAAAGAGGTGCAATGCAATCTTACTGACAGTATTGCTAATAACTAGCTGCAGATTGAAATGGAAATTGAAATTTTAAATACATTAGATATTAAGGCAATAATGACTGTGACATTTGTATTCACGCACTATAAAAACCTTTTTTTATTCTTGGCAGTTTTCCATCGGAGAACATTTATGAAGGCCAGTGGAAGAATAACAAATTCCATGGAGTGGGGAGGATGAGGTGGCTTACCTCCAATGAAGAATACATGGGCCAATGGGAGAGCGGTGTACAGGTAGAATTATATTCGTGGTTGGTTATGTTGTTGCACTCTTAATATTAGTGATTGTAAGTAATGGCGCTGCACTAAACCGAATAAAAGCTGGAGTTCACAAATAATAAACACTAATAAAATAATAAACGCTAGTCAACACAAGTTATCCAGGGTCAGCATATTGCCCAAATAATGGCCAATAAATGATCACAAAAGAGAAGTAAGGCAGCCATACATGGAAAGCGAGATGATTTGGCTATATACACAAGTCTTTGTCTTAGAGACTCTATGGCGTTATTGTCTGATATCCTGTTTATTCCTGTTAATCTGAATATATGACGTAGTTGAAAGTGTACAATAGAGGAAGATCTATCTGAAAGACTGGCCACCCATACACATGCTGGAGCAACACAACTTATTTATTAGGAATAATACTGATATAGCATTTTTGAAAACTTAGTTCTTTGGCAACTGATATATTTATGTTTCTGTCATCATTGATGTGAATGATTGCATTTAAGATTTTTTGCCTTGAAGTCTATGGTGCCAAATTTCTGATTTAATTGCAAAGCCCCCAAATATGCTATCATCATATTTACTGTGTACGTCAGGGCCAATTGCAGTTATGGAAATGTCCCCTTATTAAATTTAAAAAAAAAGTTTTTGTTGGGAAAACACAATTTTTAAAGCAAGGGTCAGATTGTGGCAGTTTTCAGCTCACTAGCTTCCTCATGCTTCCCCCCGCCTCCCCTCAAGTCAATTAGTGAAACTTTTAAAAAGTGACATCACACATTTATAAAAACACACAGCAAGAGGGGCCCTCTCCAAAGCACTGTTAGCCCCTTCTCCCCCTCACTCTCTGCTATTCCCCAGGGTATTTGGAACCAGCACCCCAGTATATCAATATACATGGCCGATAAGATTGGGGGGTGCTCTACAGAGGGGGCTTTGCAATAAATACGGACAATTGGTGCCATAGGCTTTAAAGCAAAGGCCAAAACTCGAAAATGAAACCAGAAATTTGACACTGAAATCTAGAAATGGAATCTGAAACTGGATTTCAGCTATTTTTTTTTTTTTATTTTTCTTTTTAAATCTCTACAGGCTTCTTACACTTATGTGTAACTGGGCAGCACAAAGGTGCAGAGGATAGCACTCATATCCCTGTGTCTGTGTGGGTTTCCTCTGGGCACTCCGGTTTCCTCCCACATCCAAAAAACATACTGATAACTTATCTGGCTTCCCCCTAAATTGGCCCTAGACTACATTGCACACATGATTATGGTAGGGATTAGATTGTGAACTACTCTGAGGGACAGTGACAAGATTATATACTCTGTAAAGTGCTGTGGAGGATGTCAGTGCTACATAAATACTAAATAATAAAAATAATGTGATCATGTTTCTGCTTCCAATCAAAAGTTGTCTTTACACTACAGTACTGAAGCATGTTTAATGATCAGCTGTTAGATTCAATAAAAAATATTGCAATAAAAGAAAATCATTTGAAAACTAAGGGCTTAAGTAAATCAGTTTTGAATAAAACATTGATTCAAAGTTAATCAGGAAAGGCTATGCTTTTTATTGAGGTGGGAGGAGCAATGAATCAATAGGGGCATAGATTTGTACTGCATCGATTGGTAAAAAGATGGCATTGGCAATATTTTGATTGAATCCTCAAGCACAACTAATTAGCATCAAGTAGTGCCAGACAGTGATACAATCACAAATCAATTTCTGATAAAAAATATATTCAACTTTTTCCAGATCCAGTAAATCTCTAATAGTATTTGGCTAGCATTAGCCTAGAACTGTAAATGGAATCAGAATAATTTTTTTTGCCAAGCACGACTAGGTCGTGCTCGGAATTGGGTTTGTCACATAGCAGAACACAGGAAGGGAATAGGACACAGCATGTAGAACAGAGTAAGCTCAGTATACAGTATACAATATACAGCAGTGAGCACAGGATACATTGAGGATGCCTAGACAGTCAAATCTACAATTAGTGTTGAGCAAAACTACAATAATAGCTAGTGTGTCGTTAACGGCGGCCAGTGACCAAAACTTTAGGGGGGGCGGTGCGGTGGAGTTTGTAAAGAGAGTTCAAGAGGTTGACAGCTGAGGGTAAAAAACTTTCTATGTCTAGAGGTCCTGGGGGCAAATGGCCCGAAACCTCAGCCCGATGGTAACTGCCTAAATGTGGTCTGGATGTGTGGGATTGGTGGCAATCTTCAACGCTCTTAATCGTAGTCTAGGGTTGTAGGTGAGATCCAGTGGGGGGAGGGGTTTCCCAATGATCCTTTCCGCTGACCTGATGACCCTCCTGTAGTTTGTGTCTGTCTTTGGAGGAGGCACCATCAAACCAGACCAGGATGGGAGACCAGACAGATTCAATAGTTCCAGTGTAGAAGTTCACCAGAAGCCCCCTGAGCCATACCACATTACGACAGTGTGACTTAATCCAAGTTTGGGAAGAGCCATTCTGAGGCTCAGATACTTCATGTTTCTCCACATATTCCACTTGAGGAATATTTCAGTGTACCTGAGCAGACAATAGAAGTAAATTTCAGTCGGATGTCATTGACCATCTCTACCTCCCAGTGCAGCAGAGTGAAGGTTTGTCTGCTACCCTGCATTGCCACACATTGATATGAACAAGCATCCCTTAGTAACTCCTTTGTAACACTAACTCTAGAAGGTTAGTGTTACACTACAATAGCTAGATGCAGCTCTTCTTCCCTGGCCTAGATGTTAACACTTTTTGCAGATGGATCCATCAGCTGTTTTTTTCCCTGTATTTCAGCAGACATAGATGTAATTCTTTCTCCTTTCATCCAGAATGGACCGGGGACTCACACCTGGTTCCTAAAGAGAGTGCCAGGGTCACAGTACTCCCTGAGAAATGAATATGTTGGTAATTTTGTCAATGGTGAACGACACGGACACGGGCAGTATTTCTACGCCAATGGAGCAATGTATGATGGAGAATGGAAAAACAATAAAAAGCATGGCATGGTAAGTGATGTTGTCAATCCTGAGTACTACAGTATTAAGAGTGTAATTGCATTTTATACAAACACCTAAATGTTGATGCTACAGCAACAAAGTACATTACTGGGTTGCTTTAGACACATATAGAGTGTACTGGAGTCTTAAGAGAGAATACACAGTTTAGGCTTATCAGTGGCGTAGCAATAGGGGGTGCAGAGGTTGCTACTGTACCAGGGCCCCTGGGCCAGAGAGGCTCTCCCTCAACCACAGTACAGTATTAGCTCTCTATTGGTCCTGTGCTGGTAATGATCAATACATTACATGCTTTGAATAGTGGTAATTACAAACTGTTCCCCATCCCCTTCCTGCACCCTTACACTGTGGTTGTCCTTGGCAGATTTGGTGCACCGTCTCATTTGTTCTGTATAAAGGGGGGAGGGGGGGCAGGCAATGTAAAACTTGCACTGAGGACCAGGCTTAATCAGACCAATAATTATCATTCACAGTTCACATTCTGGATATCATTCAGCCCTGTCTACAGATTCCATGCAGATACCACAGCACTAGTGCAACTGGAAGATGATATTTTGGCAGGTGGATCAAATATGGCTCACTGTACATACTGCATTCAATTACAAATAGTTAAAAGACAAAAGGACACTATTGCCAAAAATTTAAAAATTAAAATACCCTTCACTTACCTTGCTTTTGCTTATAGTGGACAGTGCAAATCTGACAGATTTTCAACTAGTCTGTCTCCTCATGGGGGAGTCCCACAGGTTTTTCTTTGTTTTCAAACGCACTTGGTGAACATCTGCTGTTCAGCCCCACTGCCAAAATAGTGTGGAAATGAGTAGGCTGGCTGGCATCTTTGTATAGATGATTTCCACAGAGTGCTATATTAAAGAATAAAGGCAAGACAGAGAAAGGTAATTTATAGAGCATTTTTATCTGGGAGAAATGTACTTCTTAAGTATGTGTACACATATATTTTACATTTTACAGTTTTTCACCATAGTGGTCCTATACGTATTAAAAAAAGGTTTACATTCATTCTTTCACATGTGTAACTAAACCCTTTCAAATTGTGGAATTCTACTATTAAATATATGAATACAATTAATGAATTCAACTGAATGTGTAATTACATTGGGACCTCAACAGAAGACCTCCGCTGATTGTATGCATGTGTGCGCTTTGTACTTCCTCTTGGTGCACATTGTTTAATACACAGTATTTATGCATTTATTTATTTATTTTTGTGATTAACAGGGGAAGTTTGTGTTTAAGAATGGGAGGATCTATATCGGTGAATTTGCAAATGATCAAATAGCCGAATATCCAAATTTCAAATATGACAGAGTAAATACTCCAGATCTGAGTGGAATCCGTACTCAAAGTCCAGGCGGAGGAGGTGAGCAGAATGGCCACATTACAGCAAAATTACACAGACATGCATGTCATTTTTAAAAATAGCAAGGTCAGGGCTGGAATTGTTGAAAGAACAGCATAGACTGTTTAGTTACAGTAAGAGCTTGGCTGTTAAGCTTTACATGCATACACGATATCTAGCGCCCAGGGGTCATGGTGCCCCATGTTAGCTAGAGCCAGCTCTGCCTTTTAGGAGCTGCCAACATTTCACTGCTGAAAAGATGAGAGCACATAATAAAGTTACCAGTGTTTACATACGTTGGTATGGGCTACCAGGCAGCCATCTATCCTCCTTTTGCTGTCCTATCCCAAGCTCCACTCCAATTTCAAACTTTATTCACTACCTACACATGAGAACTATGAAAGGATCTGCATGCTTAACTGAGTGCTAAAAGCCAGTAATCTGTCTTGAAGATAAATTGACGCAGAAGGCATTATCATCCACAGGATCAACTGATGCATGTCGGGTTTACAATACGCCCTTAGTCATAGTTCCCAGTAGACCACTATGATTAAGGGCATATTGTAAGCCCGACAAACGTCACTTGATCCTGTGGATGATGTTTTCTGTGTTGATCTATCTTCAGTAAAGATTACCGATTTTTAGCACTCAATTAAGCATGCGGATCATTTCCTCTTCCATGGCTTAGCTAACGAGATCCTGCACCAGTGAGTACAGCAAAGTCCCTAATATCCGACACAGGCGGGAATTGCCGGATATGTATCAAGCAAGCCAAAAATAGCACAAATCTCACCGGTGCAGCAGAAACTGCTTACTGATACTTCGTATGCTGTCTTTTATACTACCTTTAGCTCCCAGTGGCTTTCCAACGCCCACTGTGCACGGCTTTGGGTCAGGTGACACACCAGGAGCCATGTATGGACGTCGGAAAGCTGCTGGGAGCTGCAGGATGCGTAGAAGACGGTGCCCAGAGGATCAGTAAATAGTTCATGCCCTGCAAACAACCCTCAGGCATGCTGGTTAGTTGAGACTTCCAGTTGCCTGAGTATTGGATAACAGGGACTTGGCTGTGCTAACTGTGGGGGTTTCAGAGCATTCAGACTTCCCTTAGTTTTGCATGAGAACTATGTACCTAATTTTCTGGAGGATACCCACTGAAGAACTGAGCAATGCACACAGGTTTTCATTTCATTTGTTATTCTTTTTCAATGCCTTATCCAATGAAAAATCTTCTAGTTCCTCTCAAAAGTCTATTTATTCAGGAAGGCAGCATAGCGCTTTAAAGGGAAGGTCCAAGCAAAATAAAAAAATGAGTTTCACTTACCTGGGGCTTCTACCAGCCCCATGCAGCCATCCTGCGCCCTTGTAGTCACTTACTGCTGCTCCAGTCCCCCGCTGGCAGCTTGCCGACCTGGGAGGTCGGCGGGCCGCATTGCGTACATTTTTACGCATTCACGCTAATGCAGAAACATTAACACATACATTTTACGCGTTAGTGGTTAATGCGTAAATTTTTACGCATTGATCCACTAACGCGTAAAAATGTATGTGTTAATGTTCCTGCACAGAGTGGAATGCGTAAAAATGTACGCAATGCGGCCCGCCGACCTCCGAGGTCGGCAAGCTGCCAGCGGGGGACTGGAGCAGCAATGAGTGACTACGAGGGTGCAGGATGGCTGCATGGGGCTGGTAGAAGCCCCAGGTAAGTGAAACTCATTTTTTTTTTTTTTGCTTGGACCTTCCCTTTAAGAATTTTCTTATGGAGTAATCTGTAAAATTCTTCTGTTCTCAACTGATGACGAGGTCTTGAAATTTCAGACAAAGGTTTTCTTCCTTAAATTCTCTACTTTTTTAATGATATTGTTTATAATTCTGCAGGAACACTGAACACGTGCCTAACAACTTCAGGGATACCAAGTTTAGCAGGATCCTATATTGAGCTGGATATAAAATCTTTATTAAATCTGTATCCAGAGAATGAGCGAGCAGAGGAATTGAAACAGGTAGATCAATCTTCACAATATTTACCTTCCATCCTTGTATATCTTAGTTGGCCTGCGGTTATACAGCGTTGCTTATGAATTGCCTGCAACTTCCAAGGATATTGTGTTTGAAATAGAGTAAAATGTTTGGTAGATCCAGTTCTTATGACCAGTACAAAACTCACTGCCTAATGTGTGTCGTTTCAAAATGCAGCAAAGGCTTGTGTTATTTTTCATAGAATGGAAAAGATTCAGAAAATGTGTCAGGTTTCTATTTCTATCTGTGTGCCCACTGGTGGAGACAGGGCCGCTTCTAGACTTTTCGCTGCCTGAGGCAAACTTGTGGTGATGCGCCTCCCCTTCCCGATTTGGAATGATCACACAGCACCCGACAATTTGCACGGCACGTTAAACTGTAGCTGTGGTGTGAGTTTTGTTACGTAATGCTATTATGTCATGTAATAGTTCTGCTTCAATTAATGTTCTCAGTCAGCAAGGGAGCATATGCAACAACTTGAGACATGACATGCTGCAGTTCAACGCATTAACACACTGGCTGGCTGGCTGCGAGTCTGTGACAATCAAACTGCTCACCCTTAGCCAGTCGGCCGTCCTCCATTCCTCCTCAGTCAGGACAGCAGTGCCACCTCCTCCCTTCTGCTGCGCAAGTCAAATGAAACACTGCTGCTCTCCTGCCTCCCCCTTCCTCACTCACTGTCAGAATCCTCACACAGCACTACTATCTGCTTTTTCCCAATGATAACCTCTTTACCTTGCTTGCTCTCCTCTTGCTTCTCCTCCTACTCTGACTGCATACTGTAAGTGTAAACACAGTAAACATGCTGCCCCTGTAATCTCTGCACCTGATGCAAGTGTTTCACCTTGCTTCATGAGAGAACCGGCCCTGGGTGGAGATTAATCTGATTCCCTAGATCGGTAATATCAGGTCTTATTCACGCATCTTTTTTTTTTTTTTTGAAAACAATTTTTATTTTTTGTAAAGCATAATATATACATAACAATAACATTTACAGCATATCCCGGTTCCCTCCCCAGACCCATCCCTCTCCCCTCCCTCTCAGCGTATCATGAAACACAGGAGGATTGTTTGACAACAACAGTATAGAGATATTACTGCATTAAATATCAATATGGAATGTAGACAACCACTTCCTCCAGATTTTATAACATTTTTTGGTTGAACCTCATATATGTTCTTATAAATGGGTAGATCATTGTCAACTTGAGATCTGAATTCTAGCATTGTTGGTGCATTAGGTTTTTTCCAGGTTAGCGCTATGGCACGTCTAGCGTAAAATAATAGTAACTGAGTAAGGTATATCTTTTTCTCCCCTAGTGGGATATCACCAAAGTGGTTAAGGAGCATGGCTAAGCCTGTGAAGGGGATCTGGGGGCCCACAAGTGTTACTAGTAGGTCATGCACTTGTGACCAAAAGTAGCGGATTTTGGGGCAGTCCCAGAAGATATGGGTAAAGCCTGAGTTTCCAGTCCCGCATCTCCAGCAAACATCAGATGCACCGTGATGTATGTGAGATAGTCTACGAGGAGTAATATAGGTCCTATATAGATATTTGAGAGCTGTTAGTCTATGGCAAGCTGCAATGGGTGTTTTTATAAAGTCAGATACAATATCTTCCCAGTCTTTTTCAGAAAGTTCTGGGAAGTCTTGCTGCCACAATTTAAGCGGCTTTTTAAAGGGGGCTGTTTCATATGAGAGTAGCAATGTGTATAATTGGGATGTGATGCCCGTTAGTCCAGAGTGCATCATCAGTTGCTCAGCTGGGTTGGATTGGAGTATTACAGGACGGGAATTAAACTGGGCACTGTAGGCGTGCCTTAGCTGTATATATCTAAAATACATAAAATTAGGCAAGGAGTACTGATCTTTTAGTGTATCAAATGAAAGGAGACCATCACTGCCCACAATATCTCGTAGTTTCAAAATCCCTCTTTCTGCCCATAAAGAGGGATCTGGAATGGAGGTAAATTCCTGAAGTCTGATATTATTCCACAGAGGGGTGTGCGGCGACCAGTGTTCGGCCCAAGATAAAAAGCGATCTACCAGGATCCAGATCTGTGCGGTGGTTTTCATTGGCAATGTGAGGGAGGGCAGGGCTTTAGGGCCTCTAAATGGAAGGGCAGACAGAGCCATGTATGAGCCGAGTATAGATGCCTCCAGTGCTGTAGCTGGATTATAGTCAGACTGAGCAAACCACCAATATATTGTATGTAACATCGCCGCCCAATAGTAGAGTTTAAAATGAGGAAGTGCAATGCCCCCTTTATCAATCGGGAGTTGTAAATTCGCTAGCGCAATACGTGGAGTTGATGTGCCCCAGATGAAGGAGCCTACTAATTTTTGAAGTTCCGAGAAGAATCGATTGGGAATGGGCATTGGAGTGTTTCTGAATAGGTATAAAAGCTTTGGCAGGATGCACATTTTAATCAAATTCACTCTCCCGATAAGGGATAATGGAAGAGTATCCCATACTCTCAATTTAGTTTTGATATGTCCTTGCATGGGTATTATGTTCAGTTTGTAGTAAGATGAGGCTTGTGAGGATATTTCAATTCCTAGGTATTTACCTGGAGAGGAGTATCTAGTGGGGGGGCATTGGGCAGGGGGTCTATTGGCAGGAGGAGCGACTTGGACCAGTTAATATTTAAGCCTGAGTATTGCCCAAAAGTAGAGATTACCTTCAGGGCCGTTGTCAGGGATGAATAGGGGTCTGCTATGTATAATAGCAGGTCGTCGGCATACAGCGATAATTTTTCCTCTAGTTCAGGGGTGCGGAGCCCAGTGATATCTGAGTTGGATCTAAGAAGAGCGGCAAGAGGCTCTATCGCAAGAGCGAAGAGGGCTGGGGATAGTGGGCATCCCTGGCGGGTGCCTCGTTCCAGTGGGAAAAAAGAGGAGATCCTGCCTCCCGTTCGCACCCTGGCCTTGGGGGTATGGTATAGAGCTTGGATATATGTAATGAATTTATTCCCAAAGTGGAATTTCTTTAGAACTTCCCAGAGATATGCCCATTCTACAGTAGCAAATGCCTTTTCGGCGTCGAGGGAGGCGATGACTCTGGTGCCTGAATTAGTATGTTGTGTGGATAAGTTGGTCATGAGTCTTCTTAAATTGATGTCGCAGCCTTTGCCTGGAATAAACCCAGATTGATCTCTGTGGATTAGGGATTCTATAACCCCATTGAGGCGTGTTGCCAGTATTTTGGCAAGGATTTTCCCATCCACATTTAGCAGGGAAATTGGTCTGTAGGAAGAACAGGAGGCAGGATCCCTACCCTTCTTGTAAATCACCGTGATGAGGGCTTCGGACATAGAGGGAGGTATCTTGCCGTCGATAAGTATTTGTCGGAATAATTTAAGTAGTCGAGGTGCTAGTTGCTTTTTGTAGGTGATATATAGTTCTGAGGGGAGGCCATCCATCCCAGGAGCTTTCTGTTTTTTTAGAGTATCTATGGCAGTTTCTACCTCTAACAATGTAATGTCGGCGTCTAGGAGTTTAATGTCATCATCGCTAAGGCGTGGGAGTGTGATTTCATCAAGATATGTAGTGATTTGGGGAGTCGTTTTGGTGATTTTGGACAAATATAGTTAGGCATAATAAGTTCGAAAGGCAGTATTGATGTCCCCTGGGTGTGTAAGGGAGGCCCCAGAGTCTGTAGTGATAGTGGCTATTTGTATAGGTGCTTGCTCTTGGCTGACTAATTGAGCCAGCATATGCCCCGTCTTGTCTCCATGCTCAAAGATTCTGATTTGTCTAGACAAGAGATTTTGCTTAGTATAATCAATTTGTTTGCTGGATAGAGAAAGTAGTGCATCCTGCCAAAGCCTATAGTTGTCATCAGATTTGGAATCTATGAAGGTTCGCTCAGCCTGTGCTGCTTTGGATTCAAGATTTTCCAAAATGACTTGAGATTGCCTGCGTTCTTCCGCTATGGCTGAGATATAGGCTCCCCTTACTACCGCTTTATAGGCGTCCCATACAAGTAGAGGGGGGACTGGACTGTGTCTCAGGCCCCAGTATTCTCTCATTCTGTCCATAACTACATACCTTACTCTAGGAATTGTAAGCCAATGAGGTGCGAGTCTCCAGATACGTTCCGTATAAGATATACCAAAGTCCAATAGTAGTTCTAGTGGACAATGGTCCGAGATGCCCCTGGGTAATAGAGATATATCAGAGATCAGTGTCTGGCCCATTGGGGATGCATAGATTAGGTCGATACGCGACAACGTATGAAAGGAGGCAGAGTGGCAAGTGAATCCCGGTTCGGTATCATGCTTCCACCTCCATATATCCACTAGAGAATGGGCTTGGGCCCAGTCATCCAATGCTGGAGTTTCATTTGCTCTGGGCTTTAATCTATCCATTTGAGGTGAAGGGACCATATTGAAATCTCCCAGTATAAATCTATAGGGTGTTTGGTATTGCGTCACAAGTTGAGCGATATGGTGTGGCAGATCTGTAGAGCCAGGTGGGGGATTATACAATCCAGCCAACACTAATGTAATGTCATGTATTTTTGCATGGATTATAACATACCTGCCCATAGAGTCCAGTACCAGGTCATATAATTGAAAGGGGAGTCCTTTTTTGATCAATATGCTTACTCCTCTAGAGTATGTAGAATAGACAGAATGATAGTAGTGAGCCACCCATGGTTTTTTTAAACCCAGAATTTTACTACCCATAAGGTGAGTTTCAATTAGAATCACAATTTGCGGGTCATGTTTTTTGAGATAATTAAAGACTAGAGATCTCTTGAAGGAAGATCCAAGGCCTCTAACATTCCACACAATACATTTAACCCTTTCCCTCGAAGGCATCAGGAAAAAGGGTAATCAGTTTTTCTTGGGGAGAGGGTTGCTGGATAGGCCTATTTAATCTGAGATTATGGAACCGGCTAGCTATGCTGTAATTAATTCTACCCCCCTTAACTATTCCCTTAAACCCCAAAGTCCCTCCCTGCAGCTTCCCCCCAACATTGACGTTGCTTCGTCCCGTAACTCCCACTACAGAAAGACAGTTAACCATACAGCTATACATTGTGTGCTCTGTTCCGTGGCAAGAGGTAGTGCCCATATTAACATGAACAGTGGCTATTCGCACTGCAGCATAATCATATAGACACTCCAAACCTCCTGTAAGGGGGAGAACAATGAGGTTATATTAACATCCTATGCAGGAACAAACATTCAAAGATGCGAGCAATCATAACACACATATCGCAAGATATTGCATGTATAAGTGGGGGCCTTGCACCGTCTTGTAGTCCTGTATAGAAAACATGTGCTAAGCGTAAAGTATATCGTCTTAGGCGGATTCTGATCTAAGGACAAGGGGTGTAGTTCCCAAAGTTCGGTGCTCGGGAATCACGTGTTCAATATCTGAGTTCCAGCAGAGTAGCCGAGTCATGGACTTCTATGAGAGTGCCGCCCTGTAAATAGTCTATATGAGATAATACAGATAAGCACTTATAGTCCATCTCCTGCATATCCATATGAATGCCCTTTCCAAAGCAGGGGACATAGCATGAAGTAGAAAAGCAGATTATGTTTAATTACAGTGAAATGCTATTCCCCTCGGTAGTTAGAGTAGGCTTATTGCTAAGGAGAGATGTACAGTCAGGAGGCATAGAGACATTATTCTCCCTTCAGGATAGAGTTATATATAGTGGCATTAAAGATAGGTAACGATCTCACCGGTTATTGTTTGCCCAAGGTATCAAGCCAGTCAGATGCTTCTTCAGCAGATAGGAAAAATTTGACTTTATCTTCGTGTTGCACGCGTAGCTTCGCCGGAAAGAGCATGGCATACTTCAACCCTTTATTGCGGAGTCTTGTTCTCACCGAGTCAAACAGCTTCCTTTTCTTTTGTGTTTCCATCGCCAGGTCAGGAAAAAAGAGAAGCGTAGTATTTTCATACTTGATTTCTTCGCGCAGCCTGGCTTCTTTAAGTATCAGATCTCGGTCTAGATAATTGAGAACTTTAAAGATAAAGGCCCTAGGATTGGCGCCTGGGAGGCGGTTGCGGGTAGTGATACGATTATTATTATTATTATTAAGTATTTATATAGCGCCGACATATTACGCAGCGCTGTACAGTGTATATATATATATCTTGTCACTAACTGTCCCTCAAAGGAGCTCACAATCTAATCCCTACCATTGCCATATGTCTATATTATGAAGTGTAAGTACTGTAGTCTAGGGCCAATTTTAGAGGGAGCCAATTAACTTATCTGTATGTTTTTGGAATGTGGGAGGAAACCGGAGTGCCCGGAGAAAACCCACGCAGACACGGAGAGAACATACAAACTCTTTGCAGATAGCGCCCTGGCTGGGATTTGAACCAGGGACCCAGCGCTGCAAGGCGAGAGAGCTAACCACTACGCCACCGTGCTGCCCTCTTACGATGCACTCTTTCTACAACGAAGCATGTAGAGAAGGGCGCTTCCGGGAATAGCTGTCGCAGGAGTCGAATAGTGAAGGCCGGTGGGTCATCTCCCTCAGCGCCCTCAGGAAGCCCCAGGATTCTTACATTATTGCGCCTATTGCGGTTTTCGGCGTCCTCTGCTTTGTCTTCTAGGTGCTGAATGCGGAGGTCATGGCTCTTGTCTGAGTGCTTAAGGGTGGACACCGTGTCTTCCGTATCGCTGATGCGGCGTTCCGTCTCCCTCACGCGTTCTCTTATCGTTCCGATATCTTGGCGGAGAATCGTGACTTGCGCCTGCACATTGTCTATCTTCGCAGCCAGCGCGTCTCTTGTGGCGCTGATGAGTTCTTTGCAGGAGGTTATGGCAGCGAGCAGTGTAGTTGTGTCTGGCTGTTCTGCCTGAGGCTCCATGGTCTGCGTAGCTTTGGCTTTGTGCTTGCCTTTGGTGGGTAAGATGGCCGCGGGGCCTACTTCCGGTGAGGCCGATGCAATCTGTTTACTCTTTTTGCCACGAGTACGAACTGCCGAGGACATCACTCGGAGGCCAGAGTGTTCAGCAGATCATAGGTCACAGGTGAGGCCAAGGAGGGTAAGGATTAAGAGGCAGGATGAGTGATATAGCATGGGCCACGGACGGAGCTCCTCACCAGCACGTCTGTTCAGCCCGCGCTCATGGCCACGCCATTCACACATCTTTAGAAGCAATCACTATGGCCTGATATGACACATGTGACAGTGGCAAATACTACCCACCAATAGCAGACAGGATTTAACCAGAAGCCCCGAACAGTATAGCAGTATCAGTATATCTACACCCCGCAGCAGTACTCCTCCCATCCCAGGGGCATAGATACTGGTCTTTTGAAGTGGCGCACACATAAACTGTTACGTTAGAGACTTAGCTTTTTATATATGTATGCCATGGCATAAGGGTATATTGTTGATATTTTGCAAATTAGGGATTTTAATTATTAATAAAGTATAATGAGAAAACCAAGCAAACAAAATGAAAAAAATACACCTTTATTGCCAAATAATATATTGTTGCCATACATTGTACTAGGAACATAATTTCTATGTTGTGATAACTGGGACAAATGGGCAAATACCGTATATACTCGAGTATAAGCCGAGTTTTTGGATCCAAAAATGCAGCCCAAAAGTGGGGGTCTCGGTTTATACTCGAGTCTCACACTGAAGTAATCCCCACTGTGCAGTAACTGCTGTTTTGTCACCCCGCCGTGTGAATCATGTGGGCTGTGTGGGTCCCGCCGCCTGCCTGCTCACCAGCCAGCGTGGAGCTTTAGCAGAGGTGATGCCTGTGTCTCCCCACCCGCCCACGTCTGCACATGCCCGCATGTCCGTCCGCCTGCATGTCCGCACATGTCCACTTGCCTGCTCACATGTCCGCACATGTCCACTTGCTCACTCGCATGTCCGCACATCTCCACCCGCCCGGATGTGGAGATCGGTGCGTGATTAAGCTCACCGATGTTTGCTTTGCCGGGAATTCATCTGACATCTAAGGTCCGGCTCACTGTAGCAACGTGGTCGGGGGGCGGGCCTTGGCAAATACACAGCGGTGAGTGTTTCTTTCTTGCCGTTGCTTTGGGACCCGTCTCCACTCAACCCAGTCTCATTGCAATGACGCCCTCTAGTGGTGCCTGTCATCATGTGTGCCACTGCAGACGTCATTGCAATGAGACTAGGCTGGAGTAGAGATGGGTCCCAAAGCAACGGCAAAGAAGAAACACTCACCGCTGAGTATTTGCCAAGGCCCGCCCCCGACCACATTGCTTCAGTGACCCGGACCTCAGGTGGATTACCGGCAGCAAAGATCGGTGAGCTTAATTACATCAGCCAGAGCCCACACACAAATTACCTTCTATCACAAGCAAACAATCAGGGCAGTCCATTGTATAAATGCATGCAGATGGCCAGTTAGGGAGCAGGAGGTGAATCAGGCACAAACTGACCTGTTCTTCTACCATGTAATCAGCACATTGCTCAACTTTGGAACCAGTGTATAAACAGAATCCGCATATAGATCTCAGTGACAGGTTGTCTTATTCTGTGTCAGCAAAAGTACTGCAATACCAGCAACCCCAGCGTGTCTGTTTTCATTCTGTCCTGTGCAAGAGTTCAGGTCCACTTTAAGGAAACACATACAGCCATCATTTAAATTCCACCAGCACCGCACCATTTCCTACCCTCGGCTTATACTTGAGTCAACAACTTTCCCCTGTTTTTTTAGGTAAAAGTTGGGGGTTGGCTTATACTAGAGTATATACGGTAAAATGGGTGGGTTTTATCTACAGCAACATTGTTTATTTTTAAACTATAGGGGTTGAAAATTGAAAAAGTGTATTTTTTTTTATTTTTGCTTACTTTTCACTCTAAAATGCATATAAAATAAAATAACTTAGTAAAAAGTACCACCCAAAGAAAGTCTAATTGGTGGCAAAAAGCACAATGTATAGATCATTTTGATGTGATAAGTAGCGATAAAGTTATTAGCAAATGAATAGAAGGAGAGCTGAAATATTAAAATTGCGCTGGTCCATATGGTAAAAAAAACCCTGGTGGTGAAGTGGCTAATAAATCAGTAGCTTTGCACCACTCAATGCAGAGCGCCTGTTTACAGGATGACATGCAGATCTATTATTTGCTATCACTTACCGAGAGCTCCAAGTGCCGGTCTTCTTCACTCCTAGAGCCGCTTGCCTCTCTGCTGTATCCTCTGTACAGCTCCCTATGAGTCACCTGACCTACATTGGTTCATAGGCATGCATCTAGCGCCGTACAGAATGAATGCAGCAAAGCAGAAAGCAGCTGCTAGAAAGGAAAAAGACCGGCACCCAGAGCTCTGGTAGTGGTTTCCACTGTGCAGGGGTGTAACAATAGGGGCTGCAGCCCCTGCTGCCGTGGAGGGGCCTGGGGCCCGCTCTAGGATGTTTTGGGGGGCAGGAGGGGTCGCAGTATGAGGAGAGAGCATGGCCGCACATCGGCGGGGAGGGCTCTCCCCTCAGCGCTCCCCTCCTGCAATTATCAGTGGCAGTGGCAGAAACACATACTTCCATGTGTTCCACGCGCCGGAGGTTGCTCTCTAAGTGTCTGACGCTACTTCCTGCTTAAACAGGAAGTAGCGTGAGGCACTTAGAGATCAGACCTCCACAGTGGATGGAGGTATGTGTTCCTGCCGCCACCGATAATTGCAAGAGGGGACCGCTGAGTGGAGAGCCAGAGGTGAGGGGCTTCCAAATGTTTGCAGGGAGCCCGGTGATTTCTAGTTACACCCCTGCCACTGTGCATTGCTTTATGGGGGTTAGTGTATGTTGTTGAGGCCCCCAATTGCTTGAACTCCCAAGCAACCAGAAATTACACATATCCAGCATAAGACAATTCCCACCTCTACCGGATAACTGAGACCCTATTGTACCGTGATTTTTTTATTTTTTTTTTATATACCATGACTTCAGTTCAGCTTTAGGATGTTTATAGTAATTTCATGTTTGGCAATGGCCAGGTAGAATATGGAATCTTGCGAAACCTCACAATGCTGAGGAGGACATACAAGTTCTACAGCAGTCTTGGAAATGAAAAATGCTTTGATAATGCTTTTCTAATGACAAAACTACAATTCTGGAGGTTTCTGAAAGACTGCAGGTTTCACCATTACAACCTTACGCTTTCTGAAATGGATCGCAAATTGGCTGGTGAGTAAAAAGCTCAATTTAACTGTTAATGTCATAAATTGGTCAGGTATTGTTTTTACTGCATACTTTTCACCTCTGATATAAGTGGTCTTAAGTGAAAAGTCATACCAGTAGGATGCATTATACAAATCACAGTCATAAGTCACAGTCACAGCGGCACTTGGACGAAGCAAATAATGAGTCTCGATTAGGGTTAGAAGTGATGTAGGAGGGTTAGGGGAAGGGAGTTGGATAGGGGAAGGTTAGGTTTAAATGTTAGGGGTAAAAGGGTTAGGTGTCAGAAAGGTGCTGACATTGGGGCGAGTTTAGGGTTAAGCATCAAGAAGGGGTTCAAATTGTGGGGAAAATAGGGTTAGGTATCAGTGACGGATTAAAGTTAGGGGGGAGGTTAGATTTAGGTGTTGAGAAGTAGGTTTTGAGATAAAAGCTTCTGTTATTGTTAGGCTACTGTTGGGGAAATAACGTTTAAACACTAACAAAAAATGGCACAAATATCTGAACTATCACCTACATTAATCAAACTGTAAAAGGACACAGGGAAAACAACCACTATAGAAAGTTTGGTGTCATTTTAATCAGCCAGGGCACCATGCTGAAAACATGTTTTGGTTCTGAAAGGTGGCTTTGGCTTTGCTCAAGACCTTTGAATGAGAATGATGATTTTATTTAATGTAAGGCAAAAATGACTCAATATTGGCTTTAGCTTCTTAATTATGATTGGACAGTTTTATAACTCCACCTTCATTGCTCCTACTTAGAGAACTTTGTATGCCGCAAGCTCTTATCTGTAGTTCTTTTGTTTTTTTCTTCATCTGTCCCCCTGTTTACATCCTTTCATTCAGAATTCATTCTTACATGATGCAAAAGTTAGTGGAGTCTAACGGTGGCCATACAATATTTGATCTTCCTGTATGATCGACCGATCGATTAGATAATTGTATCGTCGATTCTGTTCCATTCTGCTCGATCAATAGAAATGGGACATTACCTGGTCGAATCAACCAATTTACTCGATCGGACTGGATGGAAGATATTGGTCAATAGTAAAGGAATCGGCTGCTGTTCACATGATTTCGATTGACACTGAACTGATTTTTGGTTTCAGAACCTCATTCAGAACGATAGTGAAGGAGAATCGCAGAGGATCTCACTTTTAGTGTGTGGGCCACTAGTCGATCGACTTTCGATCAACCACACTGTAGTTGATCGCCCATTAAAGTGAACCTTAAGTGAAAAAAAATGAGTTTTACTCACCTGGGGCTTCCCTCAGCCCCCTGCAGCTGTCCAGTGCCCTCTCAGCCTCGCTCCAATCCTCCTGTCCCCGCCGGTGGCTACTTCCGATTTCGGCGACAGGCTGGGAATGTGAATGATTCTTCGCGTTCCCGGCCACAATAGTGCCCTCTATACTGCTATTGCGGAAAGAGGATCGGAGCGAGGCTATGAGGGCACCGGACAGCTGCAGGGGGCTGAGGGAAGCTCCAGGTGAGTAAAACTCATTGGTTCACTTTAAAGTCAATTGCTTATAATCGCTTCATGGAAAATCAAGTAATATATGGCTAATGTAACACTCCTAAAAGCGAACCCTTCAAGAAACCTAAATAAACATGCACATAAAAAGTATCTCTTACAGTGCTCAAGCTCTTTATTTCTGGTAACCTCGTTCAGCAGATCACGGTGACCCTGAGGAGGTGCACTCGCCATATGCCACCATGCTGCTTCGTACATTCCTGACAAATCTCATCTATTTGGCCCATCACATAACCACTACAGAAAATCTGTAAGTTCAGCATTTTATCACGTGTGCCAACATAAGGCATACAACATAGAGCATCCACATAATAGTTGATTTCAGTACTACTCATGTTTTATATATTTTAATTATTGTATGCTTTATTCAGGGAGAAAAAGATTTCCCTTGTAGACTGTTTAAGCAAAATTCTGGAACAAAATATTTCACCTCATGCATCTGCTGTAAAAGGTGAGTGTCTCACATAACCATGTGTCACCTACTGAGCCTTATTGTACCTCAATCCAGAGGAAAGAAAATCGAAGAGTACAAATGTTCTCCCTGGGTGGATCAAGGTACCGGTACCACCTTTCCACACCTAATGCTCATATTTGTGGATGCCTTTCAAAGAAAGGAAAGCATGCAAGCGCCTTTTATAGCCCCTATTTATATATTATATAGAATTTGCCATAACTACTTCCTTTGGTTAGATATTCCATATTTTAATCACTCTTAGAGCAAAGGATCCTTTTCTAAGGAGGTGGCAAAATCTTTTTTTTCTCTCCACGTAGTTCATGTGATTTTGTCTTTTGTACACTTCCAACTATTCGAGCGCCCCACAGGCACTAATGCAAAATATTGGCTATTGGGCGTCAATGAAGAAATTTGGGCTTATTGCGCATAATGTTCCATAATCTGAGAAGATGGCAACATTACTTTCTATTCCATCTTGATCATTAATAAATACATTAAAGAGGACAAGACCCAATAATCCACTACTGACAATGAGTATGATCCATCCTCTATTACTTTTTCATCCCCTTAGCCAGTTCTGTATCGATGTACACACATTCTCCCCTAGTCCCTGCATCCTCAGCTTCTGCACCAGGCTGTTGTGGAGAACTGTGTCAAAAGCTTTTAAAAAGTCCAAGGGTATTATGTACAGTACATCTACTGCTTTCCTACTATCTAGATGTGGATTTACTACTTCATAAAAGCTGAGCTTGTTGGTCAGTGAAGTCCTATCTTTAGTAAACCCATGTTCATTATATGAAAAGCGATTATTCTGTGCTATAAAATTTTATATAATATACCTTCAAACAGTTTACACAAAAATAATGTTAGGCTTACAGGTCTATACTCACCTGGTTCTGATTTTTTGCCTTTTTAAAGGATACCCGAAGAGGTGAAAAAAAGAGTTTCATTACCTGGGGCTTTTTCCAGCTGCCAAGGGTCTATTAGGTCCCTCAGTTTCCTCCTGGTCCTCTCACTGTGCCACTGTTCAAAAACTCGCTGCCAGGAATAGTTGTGGGCAACTGCGCATGTGCGGGCCTGGCCATGTGCCGCCTTGATCACGCTTCCATTGCCAGGAGCGTTCTGCACATGGGCAGTTCATAAAGACTTAAACTGCATGTGCTGAAGCTCCCAGCCACAGGAGTGCGATCGAGGAGGCGCGTAGCTGCGGCCATGCATGCACAGTTAATGATCTTTCAGAGGGGGCAGCCACACAATGGAGGGTATGAGGAGGACTCAGAGGGACTTGATAGACTGCAGGGGCTAAAAAAAGCCCAGGGTAAGTAAAACTTCACTTTTTTTTTCTCCCGTCTTCAGCTTTCTTTAACCACTTGCCGACCAGGGGATTTTACACTGATCGGTGCTGCGTGGGCTACACAGCCCGCAGCACCGATCAGGAGTGCAGCAGGGCGATCAGACTACCCCCCTTTTTTCCCCACTAGGGGGATGTCCTGCTGGGGGGGTCTGATCGCCGCCGGCTGCAGTTGCTTAGCGGGGGGGGCTCTTCAAAGCCCCCCTCCGCAGCGCTTTCCGCCCTCTCGCCCGCTCCCTCCCTCTCCCTTCCCCTGTGAGCTGCGCAGGATGGATTTCCGTCCTGCGCATTGAAGGATAGGCTTCAGCCTATCATATGCCGGCGATCCCCGGCCAATCAGAGGCCGGGGATCGCCGATCTGCCTTACGGCGCTGCTGCGCAGCAGCGCTGTATGTTGTAAACAGTGGGGATTTCTTCCCCGACTGTTTACATTTTGCCGGCGAGCCGCGATCGGCGGCTCTCCGGCTGTTCACGGAGACAGCCTCCGTGAACTGACATGGAAAGTTTCCATGGTAACCCGCAGACGACCAGTTTACGCCAGTCGGCGTTAGCTGGTCGTCAAGAGGTTAAAAAATAACCCGAGCCGAAGATCAGGTACAAATTGAGATACTTACCTAAAGAGAGGTAAGCCTCAGGATCTTATTGAGGTTTCCCTCGGTGCTGTGATGTCCCCCATTATTGAGCGCAGCCCCCCCGGAAGATTACCAACAAGGCATTGTTGCTAATCAGAAGTGGGCTGTGCAGCTCCTCTTCTTGCAGCGTGGCCCCACAGACACTGCGCAAGCCCATCCACTCGTGCGTTAAGCCGGAGCCGCGGGCTCCATGCTACTGCGCATGTACGGCCGTGCTCACGTGTCTACTGCGTGGCCAAGCTGCAAGAAGAGGAGCTGCACGGCTCCTGTGGAAAGGGGCCATGCTCAGCAACGGGGGACATTGGACCACTGAGGGAAGCCTCAATAGAATCTTGAGGCTTCCCTCTTTTCAGGTGACTAACTATAAGGCCTGGTGCACACCAAAGGAGTTTTTCTGAGCGTTTTGAGTTTTTAAATCTGCTTCTAATGTTATCCTATGCGTCTATGCACACGGGAGGAATGAGGTTTTTTTAAAAAAAAAAACAACAACATAGCATTACATTGGGAAGAGCTTTTGAAACCTCTAGCGTTTGGGCGCTAGAGGTTTCAAAAGCTCTTCCCAATGTAATGCTATGGTTTTTTTTTACAAAACCTCATTGCTCCAGTGTGCATAGACGCATAGGATAACATTAGCAGCAGATTTAGAATCAGATTCAGAATCATTTTATTTCGCCAAATACAGCAGAGCTATATTCGGAATTATTTGTGGTACACATGGCATAGACATAGTACAAGAAGACAAGACGCACAGCAAAAACAATTTAGAACTACGTTAATTGCATTAATGGTATAGGTCTGACCCTTACTAGTAACAGTCCCGGGTCATCAGTTAGTGTTTTTCTACCTGCCAGGCAGGAGCAGTCCAATAAAATAGTAATAATAGTAGTAATAATAGTAGTAATAATAATGATGATGGCCCTCATACAGACCCTGGGCAGTTGAGAACAAGGGCGAGCAGCGGCGGGAGCTGACTGAGAGACCCCGCTAGGGCATACCAGTAGGCGAGCCTGACGGGGGAGGTTGGAGTTCAGAAGCCAAACCTCTTGGGGGAAGAAGGTGTTCTTCCGCCTGGTGGTTTTGCATGGTATAGTCCTGTAGCGGTGGCCCAATGGGAGGAGCTTGAAGTAGTGACTGCCTGGGTGGGAGGGGTCACAGGAGATCACAGTGGCCCTCTTCCTCATCCTAGCGGAGTGGAGTAGATCAAGAGATGGAAGAGGAGACGCGATGATCTTCTCTGCATCTGTTATGACTCTCTGCAGTTTGTGCAGAAAAACTCCTCTGGTGTGCACCAGGCCTAAGAGTCTGTACTTAGTATGTATAATAATGTGGATAAACCATTGGAGGTGAGGGGATACTTTGTAGTTCCAATATGCCTTTGTTGTACAAGTGTATGACTGGAACCATTGGGTTTGAACACATCTGTAAACGCTAATTTAAATTAGGCCACTGGGAGCGATTTTGTAGAGCTCGCCATTTGCCAGCGATCTGCAAAGGGCTACACCAGTGGAACCCCACAGGGGTGGTCTCACTCACAAAAATCGCTGCAAGCAGAATCGCATCAGTTGCGGCAGAGCCAAATTTATGATTGCTCCTAGAATACCAGTGAAATTGGGGAACTTCTGTGGTTTGGGAAATCGTGGCCGCTTTGCAATTTTCCATAAAACGCTTTTAGCGTCGTAGGTCCCTAGCCATACTGATGATTGTTTTGGCCTTTATCAGTGCAAAGTATGAACTTAATATCTATAGGACTGACGAAAGTTGTTAAAGGGTAAGTACCGGTAATCGAGAACTATTCTCACTGCCCTTTTTAAATAGTAGACATGGGCAGTCTTCTGTACTCCTGTAGCCATTTAGCATAAGCTGACATGCAGTAGCTGGCAAGTATTTGGATTTATTCTACAGCTGAAGAATATTAAGTTACACAACTTTCTGTACTGTTTATATTGTGATACCCAACCTCAAGTGCATACCATTGATTTTTTTTTTGCAGGATTTTTATTCTGTGAAGGCCAGAAGACAGAGTATGCAATGTCCTACATAGACAAGTGCTGGGATATCTACAAAGCCTGCTGCCACCAGAACAGATGTCCACCTCATGAGCCCACCATGACTATGCGGGATTTCATCTGGATGATGAATGTAATTACTATTACAACATTTCTGTGAAAGTTTCGTAGATTAGGGACCCTTGTATTATAAGTAGACAATTCATAGTGTGCTCTATAGCGTACAAGCAAATATTGTGTATAAATATAATCAAACTACCACATAAAAGTCCACCTATCAATGGATCGTAGTCCTAATCACCAAACATAAAGTGCATCAATCTACCAGTCCCATGGATACTGCGCTCTCATTCAGTTGTGCTTCAAACTCTTTAATCTGCTGTGTATCAATTTACCTCATCAGACATAAAAATAAAACAAAAGAAAAAACAAAACATAGCGTGACTCTGTAATGTAATTTTCACACCACAAGCACGTGTTCTGTGTAATCCCACCACACCAACGACAATCACAGCTCCTCACTCTTTATAGTGACTGCCTCAGCATAGACAGCATATACGTTTTATAACAAGTGATCGAACACCTTCACTTCACAATCCTCCACCAGAACACTGCTTCACACACAGGTACACTTGGCCTTATGCTGTCAAGGTTATAAGACAGCAGCAACAGCATTTGTTTTTAATCCAGGCTCCTGCATCTCCTCAGCTTTCCAGGGTTGATGCACTGTTTGTACAGCAGTCTCTTTCCACCACAACAGACCAGCCTAATGACTAAAGGGAATCTCTATAGTGTAAATAGTGTCCATAGTGTCGGGTCGCCGCACATCTTGGAAGCCCCCCACGTAGCTCTGCCGGGCACCCCTGTAAATATACATACCACCGCTAATCACCCGACGCCTCTCGCCGCAAGTTTCGTCGCGTAATTACAGTGTATCTGTCACTGTAATTACTGTGCGCATAGGAGCCGGTCTGCTGTCTGAGCCATTTTATCGCCCAAGCGAGTTCTTATCTGCCTGGGGGGGGGGGGGGGGGGGTCTTAATTTTAATAAGATTAGGCAATGCCCCCATCGCCTAAGTTAAGAACTCGCCAGTGCTTAGCGCTGCCGAGTTCAGCAATAGGATATGGTCAGGGGCGTAGAAATAGGGGGCGCAGAGGTAGCCACCGCATCGGGGCCCTTGGGCCAGAGGGGCCCAAAGGGCCCTCCCTCAACTACAGTATTAGCTCTCTATTGGTCCTGTGCTGGTAATAATCACTTCTATAGATACTTTGAATAGTAGTAATCATTAACAAACTGTTCCCCATCCCCTTCTTGCACCTCTGACACTGAAACTTGCATCGGGCCCCTCATTAGCTATGCCACGTGATATGGCACAAGATGGTTTAGTGAGATGCAGGGGGGTAACTAGAAGTAAGCAGCCCCTGCAATCGCAGGGGGGCCCAGAGCTATAGGGGGCCCCAACTACTAAACGTCCCTTCCTCGGGGAACTATAGAGATCAGGTGTTTTTGTGGCTACACTTGTTATGGGTATGAAGATCATGATACCCACACTTGTTTTATGACCCTTGTGAGCTGAACCCCAAGGCCATGAAGGGCACCAAAGGGAGGCAAGGGAAGGGGTGTGAACATGGGTGGGGGCACCATGAACGTTTCGCTGGGGGACCCCATGAGTTGTAGTTACGCCACTGGTGAGATGATGATAATTTTGAGTTGCTGCTAATTTTATACCCCTGTATGCAGTTTGAAAGTGGACCAATCAAGCTCATCAGGTGCTGCATTTAATTGACATTATTAGCATCTGATTGACTATCACGATTAGAGAGATTTGATCCTGGTGATTACTTACTATAGAAAAACTTACTAAGAAAAGCTTGTGTTATTCTTTGGCAGTAGTTATGATCCATAATGCAAATTGTAACATGGTGATCCTCCTTTAGGGCTCGTTCACACTATACATGTTGCTGTGTGCATTTCAGCAATGCGTATAGTGTGCAATATGGAAGTGCATAGACTGCACTGTCTGACATTTTCATAATTGCGCTGCACAGCCGTGTATTGCGACAATGCTCTTTTGCGTGCATTTTTGGCTAAATGCAGCAGCGGATATTATCACAGATGGCAGGCGAGTGTGTGCGTTGCGTTCTGAACGCATTAGCATTCGTGTTTCATAATGTGGGAGAAGCCTAAGTATTAGGAGTAACACTTTGCTTTGTCCTCAGGATTTGAAAATCATAAATGAGGAGCTCACAGTGACCCGGATTGTAGACGTTCTAGCTGAAGATGACCCGTGCGTCCGTGACGGCAATGAAATTAAGCTGGAGCTAGAGGTGAGATAGTCTGAATACAATATTACATTTTGCTTAGATTTTTAAGGTACATACTGACAAGAAAACAACTCTACTGTGAAATGTGCTTTATTATGTACAAGCAAACAAAGCACCAAAGGACTTCAGCTATTTAGCTAGTTGGATATGCAGTTTACATGCATTTCTTCCCTTCGGACTGTAGATGGTGCTGTGGACTCTTCTATGCGCTAAGCCAGCATCTCCCAAACTTCTCTTGCTTCTGAACTACATACAGCACTATCAAAGCCCTTTGAGTCACCTGAAAAATTAAAAAATACTAGGTGTCCCACATATGCACATCACTGCAGGAATAAGGGCCTGAGCACACTTTTTTTTTCCTCATTTTTCACTGTTCTTCTTATTTTATTTAGGTTGATTTTTGTATATTTATTTATATTCTAAGTCTATACTGTACATACACTCTTGTGCAGATGCCAATGTTTTTATTGATGAGCATTTATGATTTTACGCAACACCTGGAATGATGTGTTGTAATCATTCCAATTTATAATATTGGCATGTGTATTCTTGTTTTTTAATTAGATATTCATTTATATCTGTATAATGTATATAATGTTGCAGTATCTCTTTGTTTTTATACATATTTTGTATGAGGAATCCTGGAAGGTAATGATGGCGCGCCGTGAGCCAGCATATCCTTTAGCCCCATCATAGCCAGGGTTAAGGATTGTTATTACGCCATTTAGACTAAACGTACCCGCATTAAGAATGGTGTGCGCAGGGTTAACCTAATATAAAGTTTTACCTTTGCCAACTCTACTAGGAGGCTACAGCCCTGGTTGTTATGTATTGTCCTTTTTTAAATAAAGATCTTTTAATTCAAGAGCTTCCCTGTAGCCATGACTATGGCTCAGAGAACTCAGTTAAAGAGCGTGCTGTGTGTATCGACGTCCTCTGACGAAGGCGCAGAGCGCCGAAACGCATCATGACGTCATACGCACGCTGACCCTCAGCCACGCCCACTCCCACAGCGAGACGGCTTCCTGTCCATCGGAGATCGTGCTGCTGGCCACAGCGCTCTGTCGTCATACTGCCAGAGAGTGTAGCGGTTGGCTGTACCGCTGAGAGGCGCACTGTATACTGTTTATCTTGTGAGTGTAACGTTTATTTTGCAAATAAAGCCCACCCTTGGTAATGCACTATAGTGCGCTCCATCTCTTCTTTTAGACTAGAGGTGAGACTTTACTCTACTGTGAAATGTGCTCTAATATGTGCAAGCAAACAAAGCACCAAAGGACTTCAGCTATTTAGCTAGTTAGGATATGCAGTTTACATGCATTTCTTCCCTTCGGACTGTAGATGGTGCTGTTGACTCTCCTATGTGCTAAGCCAGCTTCTCCCAAACTTCTCTTGCTTCTGAACTACATACAGTACTATCAAAGCCTTTTGAGTCACCTGAAAAATTAAAAAATACTAGGTGTCCCACATATGCACATCACTGCAGGAATAAGGGCCCGAGCACACTTGTGCTCTTCGGTGCATTTTTCAGCAGCACATGAATGTTACAGACTGATACATACAAGGGTTTAACTAGGGGGGAGCAGCTCCTGCAATCACAGGGGGCCCAAGAACTGTAGGGGGTCCCCAACTACTAAGCTTCCCTTCCTCCGATACAGGGACTATACTTCAGATCAGGTATTTTTGTGGCTACTCTTGTAATGGGTGTGAAGGTCATGATGGCCACGCTGATTTTATGACCCTGGTGAGATGGTCCCCAAGTCCGTGAAAGGCACCATGGGAAGGCAAGGGAAAGGGTGTGAACATTGGGAGAGCCCCATCAGCAACACGCTGGGGGGCCCCATGCATTGTAGTTGCATCACTGGATACATACAGATTGCTGAAAATGCATAAAAGCCCTTACCGGGGCTCTCAAAAGGTATCGCTTGCATTTTTGCTTAGCAAAGTGCTTGTTCACACATGGGCAATACAAAACAAAATCAAGCATTAAAGTGACTGCCGCTTACTGACAATGAAATGGAGGCTGCTATATTTAGGTTGTAGTAGGGGTGTCGGGGCACCCTGTAGAAAAAGGTACAGGAGACAAAAAAGGCGGAAGCCCAATAGTGCAGTATGTCAATTTCAAAATGGAAAAGATGGTAAGAAGAATGCTATTCACAAAGGAGGGTTGCATGGAGCAACCAACCACAGGAAGCAAGTGGAGACCATAAACCCGACTCCACTCGGGGTGGTCCTGGAAGGACCCGGAAGTGATCGCTCTCTGCTATATTTACTTCTTTTTAAACAATGGCAGTTACCTGGCTAAAGTAGTCGACTATAGGAGGTGGCGTTGATAATACAACCAACAACACCCATAGCTACTTGTGCTCACCACAACTTCAAACTTGTTCTGCTACAGATTCAGTGCAGAGTAATATCTTAGCTGACAAACTTCAGATAAGGATGTGGTTATGTATTAGTGAATGGAGTTTCTCTGTCGTGTGATGTTGCTATAGATGCAACAACCCG
Organism: Hyperolius riggenbachi; assembly: GCF_040937935.1. NCBI lineage: Eukaryota > Metazoa > Chordata > Amphibia > Anura > Hyperoliidae > Hyperolius > Hyperolius riggenbachi. Next base: position 117,188,289 of record NC_090652.1, read on the forward strand.
AGCCTGACACTCAAGTGACTAAATCTGACCTGGCAGATCTCACAGCATCTGATGCAGATTTGCAGGAAGCACACTTTTTACAATCGTGCGCGTTCTGCCACATACAGCAAAATGTGCACCCACCACACTGGCCGTTGATTTCAGTGTTCCACTCTCCACAGCTCTGCTTTTTCCTGCACGATGCATGTGTTTTTGCTTGCAGTGCACTTTGCTGCAATCCTTAAAATCATGGACAATTACAGAAAATCATGTGCGGAAAACACGATCGCAAACACAAATGCAGAGTGCCACAATCCCTGAAAATGCCTATGAAATCACAGCGGCAAGTGTGCTCCCAGCCTTAGGGTCTGTGTACACTGACTACGATGCAGATGCATCACAACCACAGTACCTGAATCAGTGCATTTATCTTGCTGTTGTGCTGATTTGGAGCAAAAGACAACTTGCCACTAGACCACAATGCATCCACAGTACAATAACCACCCGTGTACAAAAGACCTGCTAGTTGATTGACTTGCATACAGACAGTTCAGGTGTGCCTTAAAGTTATCAGCCGTGGCAGTTACTATAGTTCTTTCTACAGATTTCCCTTGACCCTAAATATATTTTTTTACTCTAACTAAGCAAGGGGCAGCGCCCTGACAACTCTTTTTGAAACATGTATGATAGCATTGTTATTCATATTGTATTTTTTTTACCAGCTTACGTTTCTTGAGTTTTTTGAGGCATTGTTTGGCTGTGCCGTAATATATGTCACAGATGAGTTGTTAAGCAAATCAATGGATGAAGCGTCACAAGGAGAGGACTGTGAAGAGTGTGAGGCAGATGAGGTCCCAAGAGAATCAGCTGCTACCCAAGTCGACCATCCACATTTGGTCAGTATTATTGTATATATGTTTAATATACATTTATGCTTTTCATGTTTGATCCCAGCCCAACTCCACTGTCCTCTTCCATGATCCACTACCTCCATTGTGCACTGCACATTGTCTGTCAGCCACTTTTCACAGTGACAGAACATGTCGCTAACTTGCTGGCTAGGGACTTGTCAGTACAACCTCCGTTATTAATGGTTTTCCTAGGGTTTGTGTCCTTATCCATGTCAGGCGACAGTAGTCTCATGTATGTACCCAAGCTGGGCACGTACTATGTAGCTGTAGTAAATGATCAAGATCTACCCGATATCAAACATTTACCACCTTGTCACAGTGCCCCACTGGACATTAGATCAGATCTGAGCAGAGAGAGCCACAGCAGAGCGTGCATGAATTATTGGGGTCAGGGCTAGTGCTACAATTAAGGCAATGAGGCAATTGCTCCAGGGCTCCAAAGTCTGTAGGGGCCCCCAAGAGTCCCAGTTGAAAGATGCAGTTTGTACTGCGACGGCTGCTGTGTACTGTAACAGGCAGGGAAGAGGGGGATGCCGCAAGGGTCATACATTACCTGATTCGCTGCGGCCACGTTCATTGTCATCATGGTTCCCTCCCTGGTGGTTTGTCAGATGGCTGGCTGCATCTCTCCCGGACGTGATGCAGGTATTTGACATCTCATCAGTGTGTGCATTCCCGTCAGGAGGGAAGAGGCATCCTGCTGTCGCTCCAGGGTGGACACTGGTGTCTCTGACTCACTGCATCTTGGTAAGTCAGTGATGCTTTTGCTGCTGGGGGGGGCACTACAGATGGCTGGCAGGAAATTACTTGTTGGGTACCATCACCAGGTGCAAGCCACCACCACTGTTGGAAATACTGTGGTGGGGGGACAGGGGTCCAATGGGCCACCAGGTGGGGTAGGGGAGTAGAGTGTGGGGGACCGCTATGGCTAGCTTACTTTACAGGGGGGTTAAGGGGCCCCCAAGTTACCTTTGCCCCGGGGCCCCTGAGCTGCTTTAACCGGCCCCGATTGGGGTAAAACTGTATAAGCTCTTTCTTCAATACTGGGGTTTCTAGCCAATTTTGTGATTAAATAAAATAAATAAATACTGCAACACATTATTACCAGAAAAATGGCAGCTCTGCAGCTGTGAAAAGGTGACAGTAAAGAATAACTATACAGTTGTTGTACACTGATGGTCGCAGGTCTAGTATGATCTTCTGTGATAGAACTTGCATTGCAGTGTAAAGTCTGATGTTTTTTCCACATAGGTAGATCATCCGACTCACATGCTCTCTGTATGCTTACAATTGCAGCGCAAGGCTGATTATGTGTTGGAAGGGCAGGATCTGATCAGTGCTCTGAGGACCAATGAAAAGCGTGGCTCACTTCTCTCCTTACAGCCCATAAGTGAGTATTAGCAATTGTGATGCAAAATAATTCATAATAAAGCAAGTGCTTATTGTACACATTCTTTCATTTAATCTTATCTTCTACATAACAAAATAACATTGTTTTACCAGTGCAGTGCTGCTGATGTGTATTGGCAGGCAATTGCTGCTGATGTGTATAGTTCAAAGCTCTGAACAAATTACACCACAACTTAAAAAAAAAGTATAAGTAGTTCAAAAGATGAAAAGATGTATTTACCAGTTTACAAAGCTTTTCAAAAACAATCTTTTTCCAGTGTTCATTAAACTTTAATAGAATTTGGGCTATGAGCAACCCTAAGCTCAGTGAGCTGGATCGCACGTCATGTCAGAACAGACTTATGGTTACTGTGGTAAAATATTGAGGGCTCATTCACACTAGGGGCATAATTCACAAAGCTTTTTCACCTGTTTTACTCTGTTTTCATCTTATCTGTGTTGCTTTTTTTAAGTTCCCAAAGAGCAAAACTATAATCAAGGTTACAAAGGTAATACTGAAATTAAGTTGATCAGGAAAAACTTATTTTAAGTGATTATTTTGCTTGTAAATGTGCTGAAAGGTTATTTTCATCAGTTAGGTGATAAGGCATTTATGAGAAGGTTTGTGAATAGAGCCCCATGTACTGCGATGTAGCGTGGCTGGGAACATCTTATAACACATCCATCGTGTTCTTATGTGTTGCGACCGATGTCTGTGTCTTAATACGCAAGGACACGCACACGATGCATTGGCAACGCATGCCTGAAATTGTGTTAATGTATTGTGTGAATAAGCCCTGATAAGATTGTTTACTTACTAAACTGATGAACTAAAAATAATAGAATTAGAGTAAAACTAGAACTCCACTTTGCAGGATGCATAAAACTACTTTTACACTACTTTACATGGTAATCAATCTGTTTGTAGTTCAATCTTAATATAGAGTCTGTTTCCAGGAACAATTAAGCAAGCAAAGAGGTCAATCCTTGGACATATCATGGCATCAGTCAGGTACCTTATGCTGGGCATACATGGGTCGATCCGGCGGCCGATTAGCCGTCGGATCGACTCCTGCTGCGTCCCCGCTCATCTGCGCGTGCATCCGGATCAATTCCCGCTTGTCCCCGCCGGCGCTTCTTATCTTCAGCTCGATTCGCCGCTATTGTCCGCCAGCGGGTATCAAGTGCAGAATCGATCCCCGCGGTGATCGGACACGTCGGATATTATCAATTGAGCCATCAGCGGCTCGATTGATAAGCTAGCGTCAAGCCGTGTATGCCCAGCATTATTGCCAATCATTGGAAGGGGGATGATTGCATGGGGAAAGCGGAGTTGGTAGATGCAGTAAATAATGAGACTAGAGGAATTAATATTATCCGTACAAAATAGGGGGGAGGAGTTTTCAAGACAATGGTCATCTTGGATAGAGTATAGGGACAGAATTTGATACACGAAAATCTTAATCGGAATCCACAGGGGTTTTTATTCCCCCCTTTTTTTTTTTCTGTACTCCTGTTCTGTTTTTTCTCTACTACTACTTTTTTTTTTTTTGGGGGGGGGGGGAGGTTCTATGGGAGACGGAGGTTTCAATATAAAAGAAAAATATAGATCTTTGTGTAACATGAGAAGTACTTGTTAAACAATTAAGGTGATGAGACCGGGTCATTGTATAGGAAGATATTGTTGTATTTAATAGAATGTTTTTTAGGTCTTTACTTTGTAAGGCTGTACTCATGATGGAAATATGATAGGTTATTGTACAGATATGATTATGATCTAATAAAATAGTGATTTCCCCCCCCCCCCCCAAAAAAAAAGTTTATGGTAAGTATACAGTGTGGGGTATAGTACTGTTTTTTTAAGCTAGGCCTATTTTAAACATTGAGTCTCAAGCAATCAGAAACTACACTTATGCGGCATCAGCCGATCCCTGTCGGTTCCGGATTTTGGGGTTTTACTAAATACTGTAGTATACAGTATTATTGTTGATTTATAAAGCGCCAACATATTCCGTGGCGTTGTACAAAGTAAGAAACAAACATGGGGTACATAATAATACAGACCATGGTGTACACCAATATACAAGATACATAATTAGTGACAAATACAAAAAATGATACAAAATACAGAATACAAAATACAGAATTGGTAATGACAGTGATAAAAGTAACATGATAAATAAAATGTATAATGATTTTCATGACACAAAATGGGGAGAGAGCCCTGCCCTTGCGAGCTTACACTCTAGGATTATAGTATACTCTGTATGTGTAACTATTATATGTATTGACTAGTGACCAGTAGATGGCAGTATAATTCCATAGTTACATAGATAGAAATATTTTGTAGTGTGTTAGCGACGTAGGAGTAAGGATGAGACCATTGTGGGTCACCCCGAGCTGCTTGGGTATTCTGTTGGTTAATTAGATAAATTGAAAAAGCAACCTTTCAAAGCCATGAGTTTCTTTGGCAGATATGATACATAGCTAAATCTGGAATGCCCATGAATATACTGTATCAAAAATAATATAAAGGTTATTTTCCAGAAACACGTAGGACAGTATGTTGTACTCAATTTAAAAACGGTGTGATACTTGGGTGACCTGCAACATAGTGGATAGCACCAGTGGTATAGCTAAGGCACCATGGGCCCCAGTGCAAGATTTACATTGGGCCCCACCAAGCACTCTATACATAACAATTGATAGGGTGCACCAAAACCTGCCTGCCAAGGGCAGCCACAGTGTCAGAGGTGCAAGAAGGGGATGGGGAACAGTTTGTAAATTATTAATTCAAAGCATCTACTGAAGTGAATATTACCAGTACAGGACCAATAGAGAGCTAATAATGCGGTTGAGGGAGGGCCTCCTGGGGCCCCTCAGGCCCAATGGCCCTGTTGCAGTCACAACCTCTGCACACTATTGCTATGTCACTCTATAGCACTCTTGTCTTGCAGTGTAAAGGTAGCCATACACTGGGCGATTTGCCATTAGATCAACCAACTGACAGATCCCTATCTGATCACAGAGGGATCGTATGGCTGCCTTTACTGCAAACAGATTGTGAATCGGTTTCAGGCTGAAACCGATCACAATCTGTTGAGCTGCTCCTGCCGCCTGTCCCCCGCTCCCCCCCTCCCCGTATACATTACCTGAAGCTGGCTCCGGGTCCTCCTCTCCGCGCTGCACCGCATCCCGCACCGCATCCCAGCGTACACTGTGTCACTCCGTGACCAGGAAGTTCAAATAGAGCACCCTCTATATGAACTTCCTGGTCACTGGAGTGACACAGGAAGTTCATGTACGCTGGGATGGAAGCAGGAACAGAGCGGTGCAGCGCGTAGAAGATGCCCGGGAGCCAGCGTCAGGTAATGTATACTTGATCGGATCGGCCGCCGCTAACGACGCGTTCCCTACCCGCGGGTGATCGATGGTATTTTCCCGCACGGCGTGATCGACGGACCGATCCGATTTCGGGAGGAAATCGGATCGGCGGGTGCGTTTAGCGCAAAGGATTAGCAGCAGATTCGATCCCAGTGATCGAATCTGCTGTCGAAACGGGCGCAAATCGGGCCAGTGTATGGCCAGCTTTAGTGTCCCCGTTTCAAATCTCATCCAGGGCATTATCTGCATGGACTATATGTTCTCTTTGTATTTTCATGGGTTTCCTTTAGGCCACAGGTGTCGAACTCCAGGACTGGAGGGCCAGATCCATGCCAGTGTTTACGATGGACTAAGAGAGGAATGTGTTCTGCCTGATGGACCACACCTTTCCTAATTGAGACCCATCAATTAATTTAAGCTGTGTCAAAAATATGTGAGGACCTCGGCCATCGTAGAACCAGTTTGACATCCCTGCTTTAGGCACTCTGGTTTGCCTCCCCATCCCAAATATATAATAATCGGTTAATTCGCTCCCCATACGATTGTCCTTAGACTAGGGTAGGGACATTAGACAATGGTTATCGTAGGATTACAATGTGAGCTACTATGAGAATCCTTTCACAGTGCATCAGTTGTGTTGCTAAATAATTCTGCAGGATAGCTCGCTGCCCATAGGAGTGTATAGGCCTGGTCACGTCTCTGTGTTATAGCAGATCATGTTATTCTAACTTGCTGCATGCAGGCTTTCACTTAATGACTATGTGCAGTTTCCATTGCAGTTCACAATTACACACACATTATATACAACACGCAGCCTAGATATATGTAGAGACATGGCTATGCATTTTGTCAAGTGCTGCAGCTACTGTATATAAATACACAATTTTAATTTCCTTGGCCCAACCTTAGAGTTCTGAACCTTTGAATACATTTGTTTTCCCAATTTCATCTGTGATCTATATAGTTCTCCATCAGTATTGTGATCTGCACATGATCCAGATTATGTTTCCTGCTGCTGTATGAAGGAGTCAAACTTAATGAGCCTATTTTAGCGAGAAATATAACTACCTAAACCGCAATTGAAGCTAGAAAAATTAACTTCCAGGACATTAAAGAAAAGCTGAAAAAAGGACATGGAAATTGCCATGTATATTTTGTGGTTGTTGTCTTGGTCTTCTGCAGATCATTAGTTTGTGAGTCACAGACCAAGATGACGGCAGTAATGCTGTAGTCTGCGCACTAGTAATTTGGGGATCCACCAATCGCCAAACTTCTACCTCCAAGTAGCTACCACTTGGAGGGGGAATAGTATTTAACGCCACCTGGTATTTCAGTGACAGCAGGGTGAGTCAACATTTGGCTCGCTCTGCGCCCAACTGACCAGAATGAGCAATTTAAAAGTAAACTAGCTAATCCAACTTGCGCATCAATTAACATCCTGAAACCCCGCACAAGTCGGCAAAACCTCCTTGGCATTTTTTGCCCGAAGCCTTTCAGAAGAGGACGAAAGATTTGTGGCCTCCCACACCTATGTTGCTGCGGTCTGCCTTCAGCTCAGCAGCTGCCTACCAGACAGTGGCTGCCGAACTGGGGATGGGCTGTGGCAACCCAGGTGGGGGTGACCACAGGCTTCTGGACTTCTTTGGAAAGGCGACGGGCAAAATTCGCCCTGGGGGTTTTGCTGATGAGGTGTGTGTGTGTTGGGGGGGGTTGCAACTCTATGAGGTAAGATCTTGAGTGGAGCCCAAAGGCCAAAAAAATTGACAGTTATCTTGTGTACCTTATTTTCATTTGTGAATTATTGCTCCAACTGGGGTTCACCTTCTCACCAAGCTACTTGCCGATAGTCTTATAGCCCAGTCCAGCCTTGTGCAGGTCTACAACCTTGTCCCTGACATCCGTGCACAGCTCTGAAAGAGGTCTTATAAAAGGTTGCTCCTATTCTCAGCTTGTTACCTGAATAAACCTGCCAGCCTGAAATCTTGCTGGTCAATTCTGATTTCACTCATTACAATGCACATCAAGATCTAACTTTGGGGTACTGGGTTTTTGAGAATTCTTTTGTTGTTATTCTGTCTCTTACAGTTACAATAAACCTACAATTGCAATAATTGACTGGTTATTTCTTGATCAGAGGGCAAACAAGCAACAATCAGCAGAGGATCAAATACTTCTGTCCCTCACTGTAAATAATACTGATGAGTGATGACATCCCCAGGTTCAGTTATTTTACGTTTAAAATGTAGCCAATATTTAATTTACCTTAGGCTCTTATATGAAGTACAAAATTATTTTGATCATATTGCTATATTACTGCCATTGGCAGCATTTTGTGTTCCCACCGGGTTTACAGATTTGGAAATATATTGTAAAATAAATGTGTAGTGTTTCACATCCTCAAATCCAGAATCATGAAAAAATGCCATTTAGTTTAACCTTTTCTGTGGACTTTCACTTTATATAGTTCTTCCTTCTACTTTAGTTTGTTTATTTGGGACAAAATATCTTACAGATACTGTGATCTTACAGATATGAGCCAAAGGTTCATAGCATCATAGAAAAAAGACTCCAGTCCATGAAACATTTTTAGTTTGACACTTTTTGTTTTTTGTTTTAAGATTGCTTAAAGGACTTACGAGGCGAATCTACTAAAAAAAAAAAAATTATTTACCTTATTGCAATAGCTGACCTCAGACCAGACGATCGGCGCCTCCCTTGTCATTTTCAGACTCTCTCATCTAAATCCACGCTTCATTACACGACCCGACCCTCCCTTGGGTCGCCTTATCTGATGGCGATTAGAATCGCCGCTTTGAAATTCAGATGCCTGCGTAGGTTCGCATAGCCGCTGTTGCGGCTGCGCAGGTTTCCAGCCCTGTCTGCCGGCCGTCCTGGCTCTGTGCACGCTGATATACATCATGTGGGCGTCTCCACATGACCACCCACATGACTAAGTTGTGTTCCAGTCAGCCGCGGCCCCTCAGCATACACTAGCAGCACTGTGCCAGCGTGATTACAGGGGGCGCAGCTGACTGGAACACAACTTAGTCATGTGGGCGGTCATGTGGGGACGCCCACATGACGTAGCTCAGCGTACACGGAGCTAGGACGGCCCGCAGACAGGGCTGTAAACCTGTGCCGCCGCAACGGCGGCTATGCGAACCTGGTCTGAGGTCAGCTATTGCAATAAGGTAAATAACTTTTTTTAGTACATTCGCCTCGTAAGTCCTTTAAGGAGGTGCATAACAGAGTTTCTGCTAAAAAAAAAAATAAGAAAAATGAACGAGTCTGTAGTTTCTATAGGAAGATATGGACTTTTGGAGTACCTTGGAGGCACCTTGCGCACTTAACGCTGTGCATTGCACCGCATTGACACGCGGTGGCATAGCTCCCAACTGCCCCTCTTTTGGAGGGACAGTCCCTCTTTGGGACCCATGTCCCACTATCCCTCTTTCTTCCTCATTTGTCCCTTTTTCAGGACTGATGTACAGACCTATGTAAATATATGTATTTTTCTGCAGAAAAATGTGTTAAATTGACTCTAAACTTTATTCCCATCCTTTACATTGAAATACTTCTTCCTTCACTGTGTTAATATGAAGGAAAACTAACCAGGAGAGAAAGGACCAGTGTGGTCTGCATTATAAAACCACATATTTTTCTTACAAAATCTTTATGGTATGTGACTAGGGGTGTGTCAGGGGTATGGATTAAGTGTCCCTCTTTCTGATCTCAAAATGTTGGGAGGTATGGCAGTGGCGTTACTGGGCGGTGGAGGAACTCAACATGTCAAGTCTCAGATCTCACTCCGTGGGGAAGGCTGCCTGTACAGTGCCGGTACTGGGCGCTAAGAAGCACCACCCCGCCAGTGCAGGAGAGCAGCTGAGAGGCAGTGGCTTCACAGCTTGTCAGCTGCCCGTGTGAAAGAGCTCTAGGACAGGCGCAAAAGAAACACTAGCAAACCTTAAATATCTGTCCAGAGCAATATTAGATTCTGAAAGTTGCTATTTGTCCCATGCCAGTCGATGACCTGCAAATAATCTGAGCTGATGCAGTATTCAACAAATGATTCCTCATTTTCCAAAGATTTATATCTGACGTGTGTACTCAGCTTGATTGATTTTTTTTATTTTTTTTGCTGAAAAACTGGTTATGTAATTTTATATTTCATTGCGTTAACTTATGGGGGAAGTCCCAGTTCATCAATAATGGTCTTGTTTATAAAAGAGGTGTGTGTTTCTTTGTGTGGGGCGGGGGCATTGTGTATATATATATATATATATATATATATATATATATATATATATATATATATATATATATAGCCGAATTTACCATAAGGCACCTTAGGCACGTGCCTACAGGCACCTGATGATGGAAGGCGGCTAACTCCTCTTTTCAAGCGCCTCCCTCACTCCTTCCCTATGCAGAGTCGTGATAAGAGAGTGTCAATGAGAGGCTTCTCGCCCTGCTCTCGGCATTCCACTGAAAAAAATCTCCCTTCAGTCAGGGGCACCTCTAGCTACTTAATATTGAAGGTACCTCTGGCTACTTAATACTTGGGGGCGCCTCTAGCTACTTAATACTGAGGTTCCTCTAGCTACCTAACACTACGGGGTACCTCTAGGTTCTTAAAGAGAACCTCCAGACTAAAAATCTACTCAGCAGCACTGAAAAGGCTTGGTGTTTAACAGTTTCACAGAATCAGAACTTTAATGTGTGATGTGAGTAGTTCTATAAACTGACTGAACAAGACTGAATAAATGGCACTTTTAAAATGAAGAAATATTTTTGCAGATAAACTACAGAACAAAGCGTTAACAGAAAAATGGTTCCAGCAGATCAATGTCTTTTTCACAAAAATCTTTTTCCCGGCCTACGAGCATATAGACCAGCTGAAGGATGAAATCCCAAAGAACAGGATGAGAAAAGCAGAAGAGGCACAGCTGGAACAGATCAGGGAAGAGGAGGCAGCAAGGTAACCAGCACACAAAATATACAGGAAAATGGCTGCTTTACAATGTGTGCTTTCCCTGATGAAAGTGACGTATGGGTTGTCATAGGATTTAGGCTGACACTGAATAGGACTGAAGCAGCTCTATCCCTCCTGTCCATATACCCACGAGATAAGTCTTAAGCCTGGTACACACTTTCAATTATGATTGGCCAATCACTGAGCAATTTTACCACCTCCATGTAGTATGATGGTTTATTTACACAATCTGCTCATAGTATTCCATATTTGTTGATCCTTATACGACATGGGATGTGGTAAAATTGGTCAGTGATTGTGGAAGTGGTTGATACTGGAGCACCATTTGGCCCAACTTACTTTCTCCCACATGACCATGCTTTGGCCACCTCCACCGCAGTACACAACACTACACAACATTATTGGTGCAGAGGCCTGAGAGAGATAGTTTGTTGAACCTCCACCACCCACCTATAAAATGCATGAGAATACTGTATATTACTATGCATGCATGAATAGAAGGGGCACACAGGGATATGGTGTTGTAAAGTGGGGATCCTGAGTGTGGTCAACAGAGGAAACCAGTATGGATAATGTTCTGGCTTGGGTCCAAGGTCCACCATAAGCACCTTTGTCTCTACAGGTGATGATAATCCTTTTCAGGTTCACTCTAAGAATGTAAATCCTTGTTTATTTAGACTTAAAGCACTAAAAGCAGAAGAAGAAGCCAAAAGGATTGAGCAGATGGAGCTGGAAAAAGCCAGTGAGTTAATGGAAGATATGCAGATATCTAAAGACCAGACAGACGACAACAGAGGTGGACATGAGCCAGCAAAAGAAGAGCCTGCGATCCCTCCATCAACAGCAAGCACTAAAATCAGCCCAGCAGCAAGCAAAAGGAAGAAGAAATAGGGCTCTTATGTTGACTTTTGCGTTCTTGCTAAAAGCAACCTATAAAATACATTATTGGTTATCTAAAGTTGTGTATTTTGTGGTAAAAAGCAATGCAACGTTATTTTTAAAGTGAATCTGAAACATGAAAAAAAAAATACTTAAGAGAAGGGAAGGCTCTGGGTTCTATAAAGCAGTGTTCCCCAACCCTGTCCTCAAGGCCCACCAACAGTGCATGTTTTTTGTGGAAATCCACACAGGTAGTTAATCAGCTCTGCTGCAACACTAATTACCACACCTGTGATAGTGTGTGGTGTCCTGCAAAACATGCACTGTTGGTGGTCCTTGAGGACAGGGTTGGGGAACTAGAGCCTTCCCGTTCTTTTCCTCATCTTCTCGTTCCCCCGCAGGCTCCTCCATTCCCATCGCCCACCGCGGGAGGCTTCGGGAGCCCGAGTGGTCCCAAAGACGGGCGGCTCCGTTCTGCACACGCGCTCATGCGTGAGAACGGGCGCCCATGCGTGCTCAGTATGGTGCAGCCAGTCTTTGGGAGCCCAGGTTCTCCAAAACACTTCTGAAGCCCACCTGCAGTCGGAGACTGCTAACAGAGGAGACAGCGCAGGAACGGCGGGATGAGGAGAGGAACGGAAAGGCTCTATAGGACCCAGAGCCATGTGAAAACGTTTTACAAGATATGAAGCAATTATAATACAACACATACAAATGTGAAGTTCTGCTCATCAGCACAGCCTACCTCCAACACAAAAACCAGTACCATCAGACCAGAAGTTGGCATTTATTGCCATATTTAATTTGGGAGTACAGTCACTGATAAGCCTGGAACACATTGACCAATTTTACCACCTCCATGTAGTATAAGGGCTTACCCGAACAATTTGCTCATAGTATTCAATATCTGTTGACCTTCATACTATATGGAGGTGGTAACATTGGTCAGCGATTGGCCAATCATAATTGAATGTGTGTACCAGGCTTTAGGGTGCATACACACATCCAATTTCCATTGGCTAATTTTACCACAACTCAAATTGTACAACTCTTACAGGTTGTGCAAGGGCCAACAGATTCTGAATACTATGAACAGATTGTGTAGGTAAGCTTTCATACTACATTGAGGTGGTAGAGATTGGCCAACCAAAATTGGATGTGTGTATGCATCCTTAAGGTACGCATAGACCTGACGATTATGGGCAGATTCGACAAGGAGACAAATTTATCTCTAATCCAATCTGATTACAGATACATTTGTTTTTGTTGATTCTGCCCAATGCCCATACACTACAGGCGGATTCCCAGCTGATTTCAGTATGAAATCTTCAGGAAATCGGCCGAGTCCGCACTGCCGCTGCCCCCAATGTATAATGTGCCCCCCCCCCCGTGTGTGCATTATACGTTACCTGTCCTGTAGCAGCCTCCGCGCGCTGTCCGTAATCCTCCAGTTGGTTCTCCGTACATGTTACTGGCACATAGGGTCTGATGTCAGACACTATGCACCAGTAGCGTGTACAGAGAGCCGCCAGGAGGTTATGGACACCGCGTGGAGGCTGCTACAGGACAGGTAACGTATAATGCACACACCGGGCACATTTATACATAGCGGCGGAGGTTTCGTCGCTCGGAAATCGCTGCCGTACCGCCACACACCCGACCAACTAACTTCGGCCCGACATCTTGCGGCATGCGCGATCGACCATGCGACCAATTTCCGTCCCGAAATTGGTCACTTTGTCGGTCGGGCATGCACTTGACCTGATGTATGGCCACCTTTAGTGAAAGTGGTCTTATGCAAGTCTTATGTTTACTAATATAATACATTGCCTTAAGCTTGGTGGGGTCCTAAACCTAGTGTTTAGAAGAATTCAAGAGTCAAAAAAGGTTTTCTACTATATCACTCCTCTGTTATATGCAACGCAATATCATTACATTTATGCTAAGTGTTCATTGTAATGGTTCCATAAAGATAAATTCCAGCAAACCTGCAAATTGTTTCCAAAGCTCTTGGATCTTTGACTAGTCTCTAAACATGTCCAATAGATCAGCAGCCAGACTCATCTAGGATGTTCATCTTAGCGGAAATGGTGAATGTCCTTCAGGCTGGGGGCGCACACTAGGCAGTGCACCAAACAATGCATTTTCTGCCCTGTGCGGTTTAATTTTTTTGCTGTGTTTGTGATTGCGTTTTCACATTTGCGGTTTTTATTATTTTTCCTAATCAATGGAGTAAAGTACACTATATTAAAAAACAAAACATCTAAAAACGCATTCCTCTGCGTCTCCATTTAAACATAAAATAAAACTGTGGAATATCTTAAAAAGTCATTTTTAGGAGAAGGAAGATAGATACAAGTGTTTATTTAATTTGTTTATTTTTGCTTCGGGTGTCCTTTAAGGATTATTCCTTCACTACCCATTCACCCCCCACCCCTACCTCCATTGATGTCCCTGCAGCAACTATTAAAAAACCTGTAGTTATATATGAAAGTGAACCTGTGAACACCTTGTCAAATTCAGTATGATTCCTGAAAAGTAAATAGAACCCGAAAGAGTGCCAGAAGGCTTCTGATAAGGTTTCAAGGCCTTTACACACCATGCAATTTTTCTGTCAGATTGACTAATCTAGCATGTCTGCTTCCAATCGAGAAAGAGATTATGTGCAGCACTGAGCTCAAAATCGATCCCCCTTTCAATGAGAAGTAGATAAGACATGCTGGAAATTATTGTACAATCAGTTGATCTGACTGGAAAATTGCATGGTGTGAATTAGCATTTAGCTCTGGAAAGTTCAAAGGGTCATTACTTCTGTTTGTTTTTCTATTCAGCAAGGCAGATTTGTCACAGATGCTGTTCAGATTGAGATCTTTAGCTACATACACATGGGGCACAACTGTCCCCTGTTGCATGCAGCCGAGAGACCAGGGCGCGACAGCTCCCTGGTGGTGACAGCTATCCACACGTCTTGCCAGAAAGGCAGAGACGCGGCGGAAGCTGTCTGTGAAGGGAGCATCCCCCGGCCTGATGCTCCATTCACTTGCGTTTGTCTCCTGTCGCTAGTCCGCATACACACGCAGTACGCATGGCGGACTAGCGACAGTTGCGGAGACAGAAGTTGCCGGCAATTGAACTTTCCAATCGCACGGAAACTTCACTATCCGGTGACAGTTCGTGGCGCGCATCATACACACGGGGCAACTGTCGCTCAGACATGCGCATGCCACGTGTTTGTGGCGACAGTTGTGCCCCGTGTTTATGGGCCTTTAGGCCCCAGTCACACTGGAGATCGCAAAACTCTAGCAAATCGCTAGTGTTTTGCAGAGTGATTTTTTTGTTTTTCAATTAACAGGAATGCAATTTTTAAGTGATCAGGATTCACTTTTTTTTTTTACATTTGAACCGCAATTGCTCCAAAATCGCATAAAAATACTGCATGCACCACGTTTCTGATTTCCGCAAATTGCTGGCAATGGCTGCAGGTCGGATCACTGCCATATACTATACATTACATTTTCAAAGCACTGCGGAAATTGCCCATAAAGCTCCCCAGTGTAAATGGGCCTTTAAAATGAAGTCCTTAAACTGAACATAAAAATATGAGACTCAAATTAATTTACTGTTAGTAAGACATGTACCATTAATCCTCTCATTACTTTCACTTCGGGTTTGCTTTAAAGCCATCTGAACCCCAAGACAAAACTACAAATATTTTGAAAGGAGGCATATTTAAAGAGGAACTCCAGTGAAAGCAATGTAATAAAAAAAATTGCTTAATTTTTACAATTCTGTATAAATGATTTAGTCAGTGTGTGCTCATTGTAAAATCTTTCCTCTCCCTGATATACATTATGACATTAACAAATGCAATTTACCTCTGGTGTTCTGTCGCCTGTCATCACATGTTGACATTTTGACTGCTAGCAGGTGATGTCACTGGAAGGAGGTGCTGCTTGCTTTTTTGGCAGTTGTAAACAGCTGTTATTTCCCACAATGCAACAAGGCTCCCACAGTGTGATGCCAGTACCTCAGTGCTGTGAGGCACTGACATCACACCGTGGGTGGGGTTTCACCACAAAATTAGCCATACAGAGCTCCCTGATGACCAGTTTGAGAAAAGGAATAGATTTATCATGGGAAAGGGGGTATCAGCTACTGATTGGGATGAATTTCAATTCTTGGTTACGGTTTCTCTTTAACACATCCTCATGCCAATGTCACACAGGCGACAGAACACCAGAGGTAAATTGCATTTGCTAATGCTTTTCTATGGGAAATGATAGTCTCCATATGGTTCAACTTATGGTAAGTTATTATTAACCGACATTTGCAGTTGGCTGTTAATTTAAACACAAATCCCTCTGAGGCTAGGAACATAGCATTTTTGCCGCTAATGCAAGTCAATGGGCCGCATTAAAAAAAAGCATATAAAAACGCATGCATTTTGTATGCATTTGAAACATGCGTTTTTGAAAAAATTGGTTTTGTTTCATAATTTTTAAAAACACACATTGTGAAAGTCAATGGTAACCCAATGGTGTGCGTTTTTTACATGCATTTTTTTTTAATACGCTTGAAAAAACGCATATGCAGCACAAAAAAAAAAAAGCAGCCAACGCAAACACACCAAATACACACAAAAAATGCACACACACACAAAAAGACAAAACACACATGGCAAAACTCGCCCTTTCACAGCCGTGTGTGCACCCAGCCAGAATAGTGCTGGGAATAAGTGATTGTGGCAGTAATTTCTCACCACTCGGTTTCTCATATCACATGGGCAGAAGGCTGATTTATCAAGGTTAGTGATGGAGTAACCACCATAATCAGACTTCTGTCTTTACTTGGCATTTGAAACCTGGGGTTCTGGGCAACTGCTCCACATCTACCCCAATTTCCTTTGCTCATGTCTTGATAATTTTACCCCACCTTGTTTCACTCTTGTGTTTGTCATCAGGGTGGCTAGTTTAAACACACACATGTTGCCTGGTAAAAAGGGCACTGGATATAGCCTGAACCCCCCTGGACCTGCGTAACCGTTAACCCAAAGCCCCCCACCCCCACCCCACCCCGTGCCTAACTTTAACCAAGTTACACATTCAATCTATTAAGTGTCCTTGAGGTAAAATACATGAACTATTGACCTGACCATGTATTCTGCCAGGAAAGCTTTTATGGCTGTAATTTACTTATCAGTGAGATTTACTATATTCCAGACAAAATACCAACTAGACAGAAGCTGTCACTTGCAAGCCTGAAAATGAACTATTTCAGGCAGCAAAATAAATTTAAAACGTCCTGGTTATTAATATGTTTGCACTATACATACACATATTTATCTCATTATGTCACATGTCTACACTTTAACCTCCCTCCCCGGTAGTGCCTAACCTGACCCCCTCTCCCTCCCCATCCTTTTCAATTTCATTATAAAAACAGTTTCTTGTAGCCACAATATAGTAGTTCAAATTTTTATCCTTTTCAATTTAATTATAAATACATTTTGTATTGCAATATTGTAGTTCAATAGTTATAGATAGCGATAGTTTAGCCGCAGACAGAAGCAAAGTGCAGCTACAAATAGTGGGCAATAGCATGCAACTATTTTACTGGCGTTAGCTGTTAATTGCGGCAATTAACATTAGGCTCTATGTCGGCCCCTTTTTTAATTGATTTAGTTTCAATGATGCAAAAAGCAAAGTGTGATTTGGTTTCAATGATGCAAAAAGCAAAGTGCAATGAAGAAGAGGAATTATGAATGCAACAGCAGAGCCAGCTTGTGGAAAGGCAGAAGGTCCTGACCATAGATGACGTTCACCACAGAACTTGGAACATCACTTGTGGAACAGCTGACTACTGAAGAGCTTCAGCTGTCCTCAGATGAATCTGACAAGCAAGAATTTACACAAAATGCAGCGCTGAGCTATTTTACACATTATCACCATTTACCAGGGGAGGGGGAGAGATTCTAAACATGTGTCACAAGTATGCCTATGGTAAATACTGTCTGTTGTAAAAGTCGTGTCAGCTTTATTTGTGGCCATCTATAGATCCAACAGTTTGAAGATTGAATTACCACCTCTGTGACTGGATAGCCCTGTTCTGCTGATTGTACAGAGCCTGGCGATGTCACAGTGAGATATATTACTAAGCTACAGACAGCTCTAAATGAATCTTCAGTGTAGTCACCTCAGAAAATAACAATCAGGCAATGTCTGTATAAACATTATTTCAAGAATAACCAGACCTGTAATTAAGAATACACATTGATAAAAATGTCAGTATGTTACATTACGGATTTTACGCCTATAAAAAGTATGTACAGTACTGAAAGGCAGCAGAGCCTTGTTCACAAAATGGAAAGAGGCGTCCCAATGTAGTATGCAATGTGTAAACTTGTGAGATTTTTTTCCCCCTTCAATAAGAGGAAATCAACTGTACTCCAGTCATAGGGAACTGACCCACTTGAAAGGGTCACAGAAGTGGCCTAACCGAACGAATGAACCGAACGAAGGCCTTTAAAGCAAACCAAAAAAAATGATTTAAGATACAATTAATTGTATGTGTGGTATGTATAATGAATAGAACATTAGTAGCAAAGAAAAGAGCCATTTTTATGTTCAGTTCAAGTCCTGAAGCTGCAGTTTCCCAGGGAACAGCCGCGCATGCACGATCGTTCCCTGCCGGTTCGCAGAGCTCCCTGATTAGCCTGCTAGCCGCCAATCGTGGCTAGCAGGCTGGTTGTGAATGAAAGGGGAAAGAAGTCCCCTTTGTTTACATCCGTACAGCGCTGTGGTCTCCGGCAGCGCTGTACAAGATTGCCGATCCCCGGCCTCTGATTGGCTCAGGATCGCCGCGCTCTCATAGGCTGATCGCCGTCCTGTTCCATACAGAACACGGAGGGAAGGGGAGGGGAGGGAGGAAGAGAGAAACAGCCTCGTACAGGCTGAATTAAAAAAAAAACAAAAAACCTGCCACAGCGATCGGACACCTCTGGCGGCATGTCCCCTTAGAGACAAAACAAGGTGAGTCCGATCGCTGGGCTTCATAGCTGGGCTGTGCAGGAAGCTGAAAAAACGGCAAAGCCCAGCTTAGCTAAAAAGAGCCTGGTCGTTAGGGGGGGGGGGGGGGGGGGGTTAAGCCTGGGAACCTTAAGTGGTTAAGCTATAAAACAAAGCAGAAATAATGACCCTTTGAACTTTCTTGCAGTAAGACCTTATCGCAAGCTGTTTCTCACTGTTCCTTGGCTGTTTGTAGGTGCTTTACAAAACAGGACTGTATTCAAACCAGTGATTCGAGGAGCTCTGAGAAGCTCTTTTGCATAGATAACAACTGAAGTTTCCTGTACTGTACATGAGACTTTTCTTTGCTACTAATGTTCTATTTCTTAGCTGTACTATACATACAATTCATTATCTCATAAGTTTATTTTCATTTCAGGTTTGCTTTAATGCCCAGTGGCGAATGCCATCTGCGCCAGGTGTCTTATCCATTTTTGTTTTACGTAAATGTGCCACCTGTGTTAGGAAATTCATGCTAAATGTGGTAGACTAGGAAAACCTACATCTGTGTTATGAGACAAGGGTATCTGGGTAAAGACAGAACTAAACCATTCATTTAATGTCTGTCGTAACCTGAAACTACAGACCTGTAAGCTTAAAATCACTTGTGTTTAATATGTTGATGGTACCTCATGGCACATTTTACAAAATTGTATAGCACAGAATCCTCCAATTTCACATCATCAGCAATGGGTTTACTAAATACAGGTCTTGTATGGCCAACTAAGTTTTTATGAAGTGCTGAATGCAAATCTAAAAAGCCATAGATATAGCATACTTTAACATTTTGCAAAGGCTTTTGACACCATTCCCACATTAGTCTGGTGCAGAAGCTGAGAATGTAGGCAACAGGGGAAAATATATGTACACAGCTAGAGAAGTAGCTAAGGGACTGAAGGCAAAGGGTATCAGTAAACAGTTCATACTCAAAACGAGAAACTGTAAGCAGTGGGGTCCCACAAGGGCCAGTACTGGGTCCAGTTCTGTTCAACTTTATTAATGACTTGGTGGATGGAATACAAAGGAATGTTGCAATCTTTATGTAGAATTATTAACACTCCACAGGACAGTGGCATGCTACAGAGGGATCATGACAGTTGGCAATATGAGCAGGGATATAACAAAATTTTAACGTTGATAAATGTAAGAGCATGTATCTTGGACGTAGACCATACAAGATACAAGATGGATTTATTCGCCAAGTACGGTGGTGTCGTACTCGGAATTGCTTGTGGTACACATGGCATGGCAAGTACACAACAGTTGTACATACACACATTACATATACAGCAAAATTGCACATGTTGACAACATTAATACATTTACATCTGCAGTTACACTTACACAGTATTAACGTTACGATAACATCTATGTAATAGTGTGTGCTAGAGGTCCCGAAGAGAGGGCGGAAGGGCAGCTCCTATGGCACGCATGTTGATTACAGACTAGGAGAGAGGAGTCAGGGGTCAGTGTTGTTGAGTAGTAGAACTGCCTGGGGGAAGAAAGAGTTCCTGCGCCTGGTGGTCTTGGAATGGATAGTTCGGAAGCGCCCTCCAGATGGGAGGAGCTCAAAGAAGAGGCTGCCAGGGTGGGAGGGGTCGCAGGAGATCTTGGTTGCCCTCTTCCTCATCCTAGCCGTGTGGAGGAGATCAAGAGGTGGCAGGGGCGATCCAATGATCTTTTCTGCCTCACTGAAGATTCTTTGCAGTTTGTGTCTGTCGCTGGCCGTTGCGCCAGCATACCAGATGATGACTGAGGAGCAAAGTATGGACTCCGTGGTGGCGGTGTAGAAGCTGGTCAGCAGCTCCCGGAGCATGCCGAATTTTTTAAGTTGCCGCAGGAAAAATAGCCTCTGCTGTGCCTTCTTTTGAATTTTGATGATGTTTTGCCCCCATCTTAGGTCAGTGGATAGGGTTGTGCCAAGGAACCTGGCTGAGGGTACTCTGGAGACCTCGGTCTCACCTATGTGGACTGGTGGGGCAGTGGGAGGGTTTTTCCTGAAGTCAACAATCAGCTCTACAGTCTTTGTTGCGTTAAGGACAAGGTTGTTCTTGCGCCAGTTGCAAATTCTCTCTATCTCACTGCGGTAGTCTTGCTCTCCGCTGCTGCCGATGAGGCCAATGATAGTTGTGTCGTCGGCAAACTTGATGATCTTGACGGACTCCGAAGAGGAAGTGCAGTTATTGGTGTACATGGAGAACAGAAGCGGGGACAGTACACATCCTTGAGGTGCCCCTGTATAGGTAGTTCTCTCGCTGGAGGAGCAGATACCTAGCTTGACCCGTTGTGTCCTATCTGAGAGGAAGCTCTTGACCCATGCGCAGATTATGGGTTCAATACCAAGCTGCGTCAGGTTATCGACCAGGGTGTCTGGGCAGATCGTGTTGAAGGCCGAGCTGAAATCCAGGAACAGGATTCTGATGTAGGAGTCAGGCTTGTCAAGGTGCTCCATGATGTAAGCCAGGCTGACGTTTAAGGCATCCTCTATGGACCTGTTGGCCCTGTATGCAAATTGGAGTGGGTCTAACAGTGCATCAGTCGTGCGCTTGAGGTGAGTGAGGACTAGCCATTCTAGAACCTTCATTATGGTAGGTGTTAAAGCCACAGGTCTGAAGTTGTTGAGGTCTGTTGCGCCTGGCTTTTTGGGGACCGGTACGATTGTGGACCTCTTGAGACAGGAGGGGACTGTGCCTTCCGCTAGTGACTTATTGAACAAAGTGGTGAGCACCGGAGCCAGCTGATCAGCACAGGTCCTAAGGCAGTTCGATGAGACACCATCCGGGCCTGTGGCCTTCCTGGGGTTGAGCATACGGAGCAGCCTGAGAACTGCCGCTTCCTGTACTGTGACTGGTGCAGCAATGTCACGGTCTTTCAGTGTGGAGGGTGTCGCTAAACCCAATGGTGTACAGCTGGCGACAAACTTGAGAATGCTCGTTGATAAGCTGAGCAACCATAATCAATGCCAAGCAACAGTAGCTAAAGCAAACAAAATTCTGGGATGCATAAAGGAAATAAAATCATGAAATGCTTGTATACTACTCCCCCTGTGTAAATTACTTGTGAGGCTACATGTGGAGTTTGAGATATAGTGTTGGCTACCTCACTATAGGAAGGACATTGTACTGTAAGGCTTGACATGTTATGTCCCCAATCATTCTCTTCGCCCCAATCGAGTGCCATGGCTCTGAGCACGGCCCATGGTCTTCAGCTACAGACAAGCCCCTGTGTGAAAAGGACACTTTATTTGTCTACTGACTATGGTTACCCCCAGGTCTTAACCTGCAAGGCATACAGACTGAAGTAGAGAGGACAATAACCCGCCAGAACCCCACTGAGGCAAGTATAGCACAGTTCAATAGTTCATAAGTATCACACAGGACTAGTACCTTGATTTTAGAAGGATGAGGCCCTCAGCATCGATTGCCAGTAATGACAGATAGTTCAGGGAACAGGCAGTGGATGTTAGGCTTGGGGGTATATTCTCCACGGTCAGCACGTGATGCATAAGCTGACGTGAAGGAGGTACACACACCAGCACAAGGAATCAGGATATCCCCAGTTTAGTGGAGGAGAGGACTGACTCCAATGGGAGATTGTGGCGCACAGAACCGGTGCAGATCCGAACAGCCACAAACAATACTTTCGTGATAACGTCTCAGCGCAAAGTAGCGCTGAGAGCATAAACCAGAACTGAGGAGATCAGGACAGGTTAACAGAATGAACGCTTGCTTAACTAGCCACTACTTAGTGACAGCAAGCGTCCACAACAAGACAGACTGGAATGAGGCAGCCAATGCGTTGCAGCGATGGCATGCCTCACAAAGACAGGACAGGGTAGTCAGGAAATAGGAGGATCAAGATAGATGAACGTAACACAGACAAATATACAATAAGTAGGTTTTCCTAGCGTATTACAATTACAGCTATCAATGAAACTATTTGTAACGTCTGACTAACATATGTATATATCGGCAATGAACCGATATATAACATAAGCAGGAACACTGACTAGCACTGGAGCAATACAGGGAACAGGACTCAGAAGGATTCGCTATCTCTTCGCAGAGATGAACGCAATCCACAAACGGTAACAGGACAGGATTCAGAAGGATTCGTTATCTCCTCGCAGAGATGAACGCAATCCACAAACAGGACCAGGAGCAGGATACTAGCTCAGCACGGGTGATCACGATACGCGCAAACTACCAAAACGTGCTGGAAGGCTGACTAACTGAACACAGGAAATAAACAGTTCGTGTACGTATATATCAGCAACACTGATGTATCAACGTAACACGAATACAAGGAAAATAACAAAATGCGCAAGTATGCATATATATTGGCGATGAACCAACATATGACACAAGACAAGCAGAGTAACAACTTCTAGAACAAGAGCAGAACTAGTAGGACTCGCTGACCCCTTCGCAGGAGTCAGC
Source organism: Hyperolius riggenbachi (assembly GCF_040937935.1). Taxonomy (NCBI): domain Eukaryota; kingdom Metazoa; phylum Chordata; class Amphibia; order Anura; family Hyperoliidae; genus Hyperolius; species Hyperolius riggenbachi. The sequence goes on from NC_090652.1 coordinate 117,211,327, forward strand.
GCAGTCCACACGGACTAGGAACGAGGTGGGGCACGAGCAGAGTAACAGACAGAATCTGAGACTATGGTAGCCCATCAAGCATTGCAGGAAGCAGTTCTTTATACTGAGGTCATCCAATGGGAGCAGACCTGCAGATTCCCACACAAGTGAATGGTAATTAATCACAGGCTGACAGCAGGAAAAGGCAGACAATGATATGCAGCCTGCAGGAAAGGGATTGCCCCTCGATTGCAGCAGACAATGTTTGTTTACACAAAAGCATATTAAACTGTCATTAACTTCAGGGCAACTGCAGATGGAATCAGCAACTAGTTTAAGTGCAAACCAAACTATGCAAGCAAATGCATGTAATGACATCAGAACTGCTTGGGTTGCAATACCACTGCAGCCAGCAGTAAACGCTGCAGACATGATCATAACATTACCCCCCCCCCCCCCTAAAAGCGGATACCAGACGCTTTTCAAAACTGAAATTCCCAACAAAACAATCTGACTGATAATTCATGATGACCGGGACAGCCCGGCAAGACCAAATTCCAGAATCAGTCCCCACAAGACTGGACCCATCAGAACCAGAACCTACAGAACCAGAACCTACAGAACCATGCCCGTCAGCACTACAAGCCTCAGTGTGATACCCATCAGAACCACGACTTCCAGAAAAAAAAACCCAGAAACTCTCTGAGCGATACCCACCGCCTTCCAGGGACTGTCCAAAAACGCCAAAGCCTTTGCAATGCCCACCGGAACTGTCCTTACCAACACAAAACCCACTGTTGAACCAGTCCAAGGTACCAGGACAAGTTTCCTCAGAGATCTCCCAGAACACTTGGAAGCTCCAAAGAGATCCCCACAGGTCAGAACGCCCCTTAGGCTCACATGGAGAACTATCAAGAACCCCTATGGAACCCAGGGCAACTCTAGAGTCAGGGTCACAAGGACAAACATCAAGATCAGGGCTTTTAGGGACCAGAACCATCTTCGGGTATGCAGGCCAACCGGCAACATCAGAACATGTCTCCACTAGGGAAGCATGTGAGCACGCTAACACAGACACACTTGGGCCCTCTGGCATACGAAGCACATCTGGGCACACCGGCACAAGAGAGACTTCTGGGCATGTCAAGGAACTGCGAACCTCAAAGTCAGTCAAGACAGGACCGAGACCAGGACTGGGCAAAAAAAAATCATCATGACTAGACTTCCCAGTTATTGGATTCTCACTAAAAAATGTAGGATCAGACTTAGATGTCTCTGATTCCAGCAAGGTTATTAACAAATCATGTTCAGGGGCATTTACAAGACAGGACAAATCTTCTGATGTATGCACCGAACTAGACAGGGTTCCCATAACTTCTTCCGGACTAGACAGAGACTCATCAAATACACTGGATTGGAGCTCATGAAGGGCTGCAAAACAAGTCAGTATTGCAGCAATCCCCACTGAACTAGGCAAAACTGAGGAACTCACTGGACAGGAAGGGGACTCTGGAACTTCTGCCACACCGGCCAGAGAACCAGAATTTTCCAGGATACAGGGCTGGGTTTCAGAAACACTCATTAACCCGGACTGAAATTCTGAGATTTCTATTATTTTTTCCAGCGAGTCAGAATTATCCATGTTACAAGGCAATACTTCTGAAACATTCAGAGGACAGGGCTGAAGTTCCCTGACTACTGTGATATCAGAGAGGGACTCAACATCTTTAGCTAAATCAGACTGTGTACAGGGCAAGGTATCAAAAACGCTTGCTGACAAAGACAATGTTTCAATAGCTTCTGCTTCACTGGGCAGAGATTCATTAAGTTTTATTAGAGCAGACTGTAATTCCAAAACAGCTGCTAAACAAGTGAATACTACTGCAACACCCACTGAAGTAAGCAGTGTCTCAGACTCCTCTACTAGAGGATCTGAAGTATCCAAAGTACTGGGTGAAGCATAAGACTCTGCGACCACAGCTTCACTGGACAGGATCACTGAACAGGCCATATCGCAGGGCAAAACCTTGGAAGCACCTGCTGGACAGCATAATGATTCTGTGACCTGAGCTTCATTGGGAAGATCTACTGCACAATTCATGGTACAGGGCAAATTTACTGGAACATTTTCTGAACAAGGTAATAATTCTACGATTTCAGGTTCACATAGCAGATGCTCTGAGCTATTCACGAAACTAGAGCGAGGTGTAGAGACAGGAAGATCAAGACACAATGTTTGTGCATCTGAATCACTATTCCATTGTAAAATTGGGAAATTCAGATGCTGGGGTTCTGAGGTTTCTAGACAGGATTGCTGGGACTCAGAAACTAATGTAGTACATCTATTGGCATCTGCTGGATCAGGCAGGAGTTGAACTTTATTAACACAGGTAAATTCTACAGAAGTGTTTGCAGAGGCAGGCAACGATTTTCTAATGTCTGTTTCACTGAACAAAGACTTATGAGTACTGGCTAGGCTGGACTCAGAAGTCAACAGGACCTCTGGGTCCTCTGCTGAGAAATTTGTGCAGGGCAAGGTTAAGGAAGTATTAGTAATTTCTGTCTTACTGGGAAGTAACACTGAGTTATCCATGGTACAGGGTGGAATTACAGGAACTTCAATTTCACACAAAAAGAGCTCTGAATCACTCGCTGAATCAGCCAAGGGTGCTGAAGCAGGCGAGTCCTCAGGAACTGAGGAAGTGGAACAATCTCCAATTGACAGTTTGTCTTCCCTGGTATCAACTGATTGAATCGCATAAAAATCGTCCAAAATCATTCTCCACACATCGATCAATGGAGCCACAAAGTCATACCCACACACACCAGTCTTTATTAGGTTATAAGCCGACTTAATGCATGCATTCAATACTAATTCACTTTTTGCACTGTAAAACTGACAAAATGAACTTGCATCTTTCTTCCATTCATAGACCAGGGCTTCCATTACTCCTTTCTCAAATGGAGGATCCCATGCATATTTAACAGCTGAGCATTCAAGCTGATCATAGTTTGCAAATGTGTTAGTGACAGAAACATACATTGGGTTATTTAGCAAGTGATTGGCCGATTTCTTATTCCTAAGGATCTCCAATACCTGTAGCAAGTGTTGAACTGAAGTGTATGCAAATTTCCCTTGCTGCACGAATGAATTGATCTGTTCAATACTCTGTAATCTTCATAATCATATTCAGATAATTCATTTAAACAAGAACTTTTATTTTCCCTGGCTAGCAATGAAAGTTCATTAGTAGTTTCATAGGTCCATTTGACTCCCCTGAATGGTGACTGAATTTCATTATCTGCTAATAGCGGAGTCTCATTACAGATCTGATGCGCAGTCGCTAAGGGCAACGACTCCACTGATTGTAACGCTTTTCTTTTGGAGCGCTTACGTTTGGCTTTAGACTCTGCTGCCTTAGGTGATTTATTCAAAGCAGAAGAAAAGTTATCAGAACAATTATCTGCTTGCTGATTATTTTTGTAAGCAATAGAAGGAGCAGCTGATTGACAAGCTGCGAGGAGCTTATCAAAAGGGCTAGGCGAATCAGTTTTGCACAGCCAGTTATGGATCACAAACGCTAGAAATTCCAGTGGTCTCTCTTTTAAATTGGTATGGTCCAAGACATCGTAGGCCCACTGGAACAATCTTCCCTTAAACAAAACATAAACTAGCTGGGGGGCCCACGTTGAAACAGGAGTAGCCTGGAGCTCGGGATTGGCAAGGAATCTGGTACATTCAGAAAAAAACTTATTTTCTGTTTCAGAATTAAGTTTCTCAAATTTCTTAAAGGAACAGGAACCATAACAAACAGTGTCATTTTTGCTGGACACCCCCCCCCCCCCCACAATGGGGATCGGTTCAGGGGCTACCATAATGTTAGGCTTGGGGGTGTATTTTCCACGGTCAGCACGTGATGCATAAGCTGACGTGAAGGAGGTACACACACCAGCACAAGGAATCAGGATATCCCCAGTTTAGTGGAGGAGAGGACTGACTCCGATGGGAGATTGTGGCGCACAGAACCGGTGCAGATCCGAACAGCCACAAACAATACTTTCGTGATAACGTCTCAGCGCAAAGTAGCGCTGAGCGCATAAACCAGAACTGAGGAGATCAGGACAGGTTAACAGAATGAACGCTTGCTTAACTAGCCACTACTTAGTGACAGCAAGTGTCCACAACAAGACAGACTGGAATGAGGCAGCCAATGCGTTGCAGCGATGGCGTGCCTCACAAAGACAGGACAGGGTAGTCAGGAAATAGGAGGATCAAGATAGATGAACGTAACACAGACAAATATACAATAAGTATGTTTTCCTAGCGTATTACAATTACAGCTATTAATGAAACTATTTGTAACGTCTGACTAACATATGTATATAACGGCAATGAACCGATATATGACATAAGCAGGAACACTGACTAGCACTGGAGCAATACAGGGAACAGGACTCAGAAGAATTCGCAGAGATGAACGCAATCCACAAACGGTAACAGGACAGGATTCAGAAGGATTCGTTATCTCCTCGCAGAGATGAACGCAATCCACAAACAGGACCAGGAGCAGGATACTAGCTCAGCACGGGTGATCACGATACGCACAAACTACCAAAACGTGCTGGAACGCTGACTAACTGAACACAGGAAATAAACAGTTCGTGTACGTATATATCAGCGACACTGATGTATCAACGTAACACGAATACAAGGAAAATAACAAAATGCGCAAGTATGCGTATATATTGGCGATGAACCAATATATGACACAAGACAAGCAGAGTAACAACTTCTAGAACAAGAGCAGAACTAGGAGGACTCGCTGACCCCTTCGCAGGAGTCAGCGCAGTCCACACGGACTAGGAACGAGGTGGGGCACGAGCAGAGTAACAGACAGAATCTGAGACTATGGTAGCCCATCAAGCATTGCAGGAAGCAGTTCTTTATACTGAGGTCATCCAATGGGAGCAGACCTGCAGATTCCCACACAAGTGATGGTAATTAATCACAGGCTGACAGCAGGAAAAGGCAGACAATGATATGCAGCCTGCAGGAAAGGGATTGCCCCTCCATTGCAGCAGACAATGTTTGTTTACACAAAAGCATATTAAACTGTCATTAACTTCAGGGCAACTGCAGATGGAATCAGCAACTAGTTTAAGTGCAAACCAAACTATGCAAGCAAATGTATGTAATGACATCAGAACTGCTTGGGTTGCAATACCACTGCAGCCAGCAGTAAACGCTGCAGACATGATCATAACAGTGGATGATCCAAGCAGCAAGCGAGAGAGTTCATGCAAGGTCAGCATGCAAGATTATCCAAGCAACAAGCAAGGGTCAGTCCAGGTAGCATGCAAGAGTATCCAGGTATAAGCAAGGGTTAGTAAATAGCAGACAATAATGGTCAAATACAAGCCAAGGTCAATTCCAGATAGTTCAGACAATATGAGTGCGTACCCAGCAACTAGCCACAGCTATGCTTATCACGGGCAATGACTGGGAGCACTCTGTGCGTTTAAATACAACTTTCATCCAATCAGTGGCCGGCCACACTCCGCACATCCAATCACATCAGATGCACCTGCCAAGTGCCAGCCGCACAGTCAGCTGGCCGCAGTCAGCTGACTATTATTTACCGTTGTAGAGGGCGTACTGAAAACGTGCCCTCCGCCTATCAGGAAGATTGGCCTGTGTCCCAGCCTGCACGTCATCAGCAGGGAACAAGCGGCGAGACCCGGAAGTGGCGGATTCTGCCCGGTTCTCAAACATCAGCATTCACAGGTAAGTTCCTTATAGACATCAAAGCATTAGAACAGGTACAAAGCCAGGCAACTCAATTAACAGGGATGGAAGGTATCACTTACTAACTGGGCTTATCTAGCTTCATAAAGAAACGAATATCACTGACAAGATAAAAAGTAGTGTGGTTCCACCCCTCAATGTTAAATACTCCACAGTTCAACATATACAAGAAAACGGTTTTTTTTTTGTTAACCAAAATTCTCTTTTTATTCTTCAATTGTTATTCCTTCAGATAGCAGGTGATATGCGTGGATACAACATCAGACCTTCACTTCATACCAGTCATACCTGGCCGATCTCGCATTTGATGGCAAAAACTCTGCCTGCTATTAACAATTAAGTAGATAGTGGAGAAGCATTGTACAAGTGTGTAGGGGTGCATGGAGAGAATATGGTGTGTGGAGAGCACATATGCACTTTATTGAAGGTTTTTCTATCCCAATGTCTACAGTAGCTGGTGGTCTGTTTTAAGAAAGGGAGGGGGGGGGGGGGTTATATAGTACTGGTGATCTTGTCTATGAGGGGAACATTTGCAATTTAATAAAACAGATGCCTAATTTAAAGAATGGAGACGAAAGAGGAAACCAAGAGCCCACACTGGTGTAGTATATGTTAATGGTAAAGGTAAACGTTTCACATGTATAATTGAATCCTTAAAGACATAGGTTACCACTTAAGCAACCACTGTAAGCGCAGGCGGGGAGAAGATTAAATCTGCCCCCTCTTAAGTTAAGAAGTTGCACTCTTTAGACAAGAAAGTAAGGGGATAACATAGGGTGGACTAGACTAGACAATATACTGGTTGTAGGAACAGAGGTGCCAACACGGGATAAAATATGCTAAAAAACGTTTAAAAAGGCAGGTAGTGGTAGACTTACCTCCCCAAAGTAGACTCGATTCTGTAGATTATGGTCAATTTATTTTATTAGACAAACTCCACAATATTCTTTTTAAAGAATATCTGGGTAAAGTGAAAATAAGCCGTAACTACTTTGTAATTTTTTTCTCTTACTTTTATTAGTCAAAGTTAATTTTTCTTGCCTAGTTACACCCCCAGTGACTCTGCAACATGTTGTCACTTAGGCCTTATACATACATAGGTAGCTTTCCGTCCAGCCTTTTGAGCAATTAATCATTAAAATCAATTTCCTGGTTGGCCTCTGCTTAGACAAGAAAGGCAAATCAACATACAGACATGCATGATGGATCTACCATATGATCTTTGGTTCTAAACAAGTTCCAGTGACTTTATGCATAGTACACTCCATGCAATGTCCCGTCAGGTAGACAAAATCAATCATTTCCGACAGGTCCGATCTGATTTCCGATCGTTTTTGTACAGAAGTGATTGGAAAATTGATCAGAAAAATGATCAGACCAGATGGAAATTATCGATTCGACCCATCTATCTGACAGGAAATTGCATGGTGTGTACCAGGCTTTAGGCTAAATCCACACTGAATCTGTTGTACTTATTCACCAGCCATAACATGGATGTGGACATGTGCAGTGTTCGGTAGTGCACAGCTAGTCTCATGTTATTACCGACACACCACAAAACCAATGTGACTGTGTGAATGGGCCCATTGCAATGCATTGCTGTGTGATCATAACGTTATGACGCAAAGCAACAAGCGAAGTTTGAGTGAGTGAGTGAGTGAGAGTGTGTGTGTGTGTGTGTGTGTGTGTGTGTGGGGGGGGGGGTTGTGGGGGTTTGGCGAGGGAAATGTCTCAGCTTTTACTTACATTTGAGCAAAAAGTGTCCAGTCCAGAAGTATTCATACCCTTCACAAACTGTCACAGTCTGTGGGAAAATCCAAAGTTCTATACCATTCCAAATAGTCCAATTGCCCTTCATTATCCTTCCAAAGCATCCTAACTACCCTGATTAATTGGGAACAGCAGTTTTAATCAACGTAGCAGGTGAAAAACAGCACCTCTCTGCAGTTGGTTTGTGGACAGTCATGGCTTAGACAAAGGAGCTCAGTGAGGACTTTTGCGGCTGCCCATTGTGGCTGCTCACAAGTCAGGCAAAGGCTATTTCTAAATGTTTTCACGTTTCAGTGGCTACAGTGCAAAGACATATTAAAAGTACAAGATGTTTCCCACTGTGGGAAATCTCAGAGGATGTTGTTGGAAGCCAAAAGTGACAGCTGTGCTGGCCAAGAGGATTGTGAGAGAGGTGAAAATGAATCAAAGGATCACCACCAAGGCCATCCTGGTGAATCTGGGCTCTGCTGGTGGCAATGTCTCAATGCAAACAATCCAACAGACACTGCACACTGCTGGGATCCACGGATACAGAATAAGGAGGACGCCACTTCTCCAGGCAAGGCACACAACATTTTGCTTGGCCTTTGCAAATGCTCATATGGACAAAGAAGAAGTCTTCTGGTTTTGTGTGTTATGATCAGATGGAACAAAAATTTAATTGTTTGGTCACAATGATGTTTCCTTCATTTGGTGTAAAAAAAAGGAGAAGCATTCAACCCAAAGAACACCATCCCCAGTCAAATATGGTGGTGGGAAGCTAATGCTTTGGGGGTGTTTTTCAGCCAATGGACCAAGGAACCTAATCACAGCAAACGGCACCATGAAAAAAGAGAAATACATGAGGATTCTCAATGACAACATCAGGCAGTCTGCTGAGAAACTTGGCCTTGGGCACCAGTGGACAATTCAGCACAACAATGACCCAAAACACATAGCAAAAGTGGTAAATAAATGAGTAGCAGACGGCAACATTAATGTTTTGGAGTGGCCCAGCCAGAGTTCTGACTTGAATTCAATTGAGAATCTGTGGAGGGAGCTAAAGATCAGGGTGATGGCAAGAAGACCCTCCAACCTGAATGATTTGGAGCTCATTGCTAAAGATTAATGGGCAAAAATACCTGTGGAGACATGCAAAAAGCTGGTCTGCAGTTATAGAAAGCATTTGATTGATGTAATAGGTTTTTCTATTGATTATTGAGAAGGGTATGAATCATTTTGGACTAGACACTTTTTGCTTAAATATAAATAAAAGATGAGAATTTTTCTTCAAAATAATGCCTTTTGTACATTGTCTTATCTTGTGGGAGACACCTATGTCATTTCCCGTCAAAAAAATTACTTGCTGGTTGAATAAAAGTAACTTTAAGTCAAAATTTGCCAGGGGTAAGAATAATTATGGGCAGCACTGTACGTTGTACTGTTCTCCATTGCTGCCTGTGTCCCTGTGGTGGCAGACAAGCAATACCATTCTTTAGTTCAGCAGTAGCTTTTGTTCTATTAAAAGAAAGGTAAATGTTGACTTAAAAGGTGCCGACACAAGAGCCTTGAGGACTCCCAAACTGCTGCTTAAGATGTCTCCAATAACACTAGTGTCAAAGCTACAAATGGTTGTGACCCTCCCTTCCTCCTCAAAGTTACTCAGAGCCTTTGCAGTCACTGGACATCACACTTTTCTGACTCTGCACAAAGGATGCCTTGAAGTGGGATGAAACTCCATATTAAACAAAAATAAAATACAGTAAATCATATAAGAAATTATTTATTTAGCTTACCTATCTCGTTTTTAGTGTTCACGGTCAGATTTAAAATAAATGTGATAGACAAAAAAGAAAAGAAGATTTATGCTGGTTTCCACCTTTACTATTTCTCTGTGATGCCAAAAGTAACTTCATTTCTGCCCTCTATTTTTTTTTGCCCAGCTTCGTGTTAGTTTTACAGCTTGTTTTGCACATTACTGCTTCTCCCACATCACCTAGTTAGCAGGCTTACATCACTGTGCAAACTCTTCAAAGGGAAGGGAGATACAACTACCTTCTGGCCATAGTGGAAGGATTGTGGGAAGTCTACAGTAGGATTGTGGATCTTATCTGAAATGGGAAGTAGTTGACATCTGCATTTAGAGATAAGCTTGTTACTGTAGCTAGACTTCCCACAATCCTACTGTAGACTTCCCACAATCCTGTTGGGACTGCACAGTTTAGCAAAGGCACACAGACCAGGTAAAAAAAAAAAAAAAAAAAAAAAAAAAAAAAAGGGGGGACATATACAAACCTATTTTAGAAAAAAAGGGGCTTTAGATATATATTTTATGCACTAACTATTTTTAGGCAAATTTATTTTTGGATGTTAGCACCCCCATTAAATTAGATCTGAATTTAGAGAGTGTAAAGGCTGTCCGGTTTCTTTTCTTTCTCAAGAAATGTCAACTGCCTGGCTGTTCTGCTGATTGTTTGCCTTCAGTAGCATCATGTGTAACATCCACCTGAAACAAGCATCTGCATACTCATTGTGGGTCATTGATTCAGAATGAGTTTAGGCCCAGTGCACACCAAGCGGTATTAGCAGCGACCCGCCTGTGAAAACGCTTGGCTAATGTATTTCAATGAGATGGTGCACACCAGCGGTTTGAGGTTTTTAGCAAACCGCAAACGTGCCTCCTGCTGCACGTTTGCGGTTTGCAGAAGCGTTTCTGCCTCAATGTAAAGTATAAAGTATAGGAAAACCGCAAACCGATCTGGAAAACACTACATCAGAGAGGTTTTCCAGGCGTTTTTGTTACATCAAAAGCTGTTACTGAACAGCTTCTGTAACAATATTTGTAATCTGCAACACAAAAACACTCCCAAAAACGCTAGGCATGTTTAGAAAACGTCTCTAAACATGCCTAGAATCGCTCTGAAATCTGCCCCAAAAACCGTTAGCGTTTTGAGGATCTGCTAGCGGTTTTGGTGTGCACTGGGCCTTACAGTGATTGCCAGGCAAAATCCCAGCTGCTTACCTGTAGCCGTGTTTCGGCAAGTCCTCCAAGAAATTCTAAACTTAATTGAATGTGAGCCCATAAAGGGTCTCCTACCCCCCTTAGCCATCAGTTCATCACGAGTACCCATTTACATCATAATTTTTATATTTAGTATACACACAATTTATAAAGGGAATTCAGCAGCAGCCATCCTGGAGGACTCGCCGAAATACGGCTACAGGCAAGCAGCTGGGATATTCTCCCATCGTCCTCCAGGACAGCTGCTGCTGAGACCAGCGAGAAATTTACCTTATGGAGGGATGATGGCTTGTAGAACCTTTGGTTGGTAAAACTTTGGTCTTGGCTTGAAAGCAACTCGACCCGGTACTGCTTGATGAACGTTGTATGGGAAGACCAGGTTGCAGCTTTACAAATCTGCTCTAAACTTGCCCCTGATCTCTCTGCCCAAGAGGCTGCTAATGATCGTGTAAAGTGTGCTGTTACTCTAGAAGGGGCTACCGAATTAGAAGCTTTGTAAGCCAAAGTGATAAGTTCTTTCATCCATCTCGCAATCGTACTTTTGGATGCTTGTAATCCTTTACTTGCCCCAGCATACGTAATGAACAAATGACTAGACCTTCTCTAATCTGTTGTGCGTTCTAAGTAAACTAAGACCGCTCTCCTGACATCTAAAGTACTTCACTTTCGTTCTTTATCATTGGTTGGATTTGCGCCGGATCGGAGCCTGTGCCCTCACTGGATCTTTTGGGACTCCTATTACTAATCGGCTGGGAGGAGGAGGAGGAGGAGGAGAACTGAATTCGATTTTGTAACCGAACTGAATTAAATCTAGAATGTAAGGACTGCTGGTTATTTGTTCCCAAGCTGGGAGGAAATAACGCAGCCTCCCCCCAACCTCTTGATGGTCACTTTCCTGGTTTTGAGGGAGGGTCTGGGATTTGTTGAACAGAAAGGATCCTCTACCTCTCCCTGAATTATAAGTCCACCTTTTGGACTGAAAAGAACCCCTGTTTGATGATTCACCCCGAGAAGGGTTCCTTTTGTGTGGAAAGGGCTTCTTAGAAACTTTCTTTTATCTGGAAATTTCTTTCCCTCATCAGAGGATCTCTCTAACACAGAATCAAGTCCTTTCCCAAACAATAACTCACCCTGAAACTCCATCGCACAAATTGTGTTTAGACGCCAAATCCCCTTCCCAAGCGTTTAACCAAACCGCCCGTCTGGAAGAATTTATAGTGGCTTGCAAAAGTATTCGGGCCCCCTTGAAGTTTTCCACATTTTGTCACATTACTGCCACAAACATGAATCAATTTTATTGGAATTCCACGTGAAAGCCCAATACAAAGTAGTGTACATGTGAGAAGTGGGACGAAAATCGTACAGTATTCCAAACATTTTTTACCAATAAATAACTAATAATAATAAAATTGCTCATAGATATTGCCTGACGAGTGCTAATGACTAAATAGAGTGCACCTGTGTGCAATCGAATGTCAGTACAAATACAGGTGCTCTGTGACGGCCTCAGAGGTGTTCTAAGAGAATATTGGGAGCAACAACACCATGAAGTCCAAAGAACACACCAGACAGGTCAGGGATCAAGTTATTCAAAAAATTCAAAGCAGGCTTAAGCTACAAAAAGATTTCCAAAGCCTTGAACATCCCACGGAGCACTGTTCAAGCGATGATTCAGAAATGGAAGGAGTATGGCACAACTGTAAACCTACCAAGACAAGGCTATCCACCTAAACTCACAGGCCGAACAAGGAGAGCGCTGATCAGAAATGCAGTCAAGAGGCCCATTGTGACTCTGGATGAGCTGCAGAAATCTACAGCTCAGGTGGGGGAATCTGTCCATAGGACAACTATTAGTCGAGCACTGCACAAAGTTGGCCTTTATTGAAGAGTGGCAAGAAGAAAGCCATTAACAGAAAAGCATAAGAAGTCCTGTTTGCAGTTTGCCACAAGCCATGTGGGGGACACAGCAAACGTGGAAGAAGGTGCTCTGGTCAGATGAGGCCAAAATGGAACTTCTTGGCCAAAATGCAAAACGCTATGTGTGGCAGAAAACTAACACTGCACATCACTCTGAACACACCATCCCAACTGTCAAATATGGGGGTAGCAGCATCATGCTCTGGGGGTGCTTCTCTTCAGCAGGGACAGGGAAGCTGGTCAGAGTTGATGGGAAGATGGATGGAGCCAAATACAATGCAATCTTGGAAGAAAACCTCTTGGAGTCTGCAAAAGACTTGAGACTGGGGCAGATATTCACCTTCCAGCAGGACAACGACCCTAAACATAAAGCCAGGGCAACAATGGAATGGTTTAAAACAAAACATATCCATGTGTTAGAATGGCCCAGTCAAAGTCCAGATCTAAATCCAATCGAGAATCTGTGGCAAGATCTGAAAACTGCTGTTCACAAACGCTGCCCATCTAATCTGACTGAGCTGGAGCGGTTTTGCAAAGAAGAATGGGCAAGGATTTCAGTCTCTAGATGTGCAAAGCTGGTAGAGACATACCCTAAAAGACTGGGAGCATCAATTGCAGCAAAATGTGGTTCTACAAAGTATTGACTCAGGGGGCTGAATATTTGCGTAACCCCACTTTGCAGTTATTTGTAAAAAAAAATTGGAATCATGGATGATTTTTGTTCCCCTTCTCACGAGTACACCACTTTGTATTGGTCTTTCCCCTGGAATTCCAATAAAATTGATTCACGTTTGTGGCAGTAACGTGACAAAATGTGGAAAACTTCCAGGGGGCCAAATACTTTTGCAAGCCACTGTAAGAGCAACCGCCTTGGCTGAACATCTTAAACTCTCCAACGCTGCGTCTGCTAAAAAAAAGCTATAGACTTCGTAATGACAGGTAATGATTCCAGAATCTCTTCATGCGGGGTACCCGCAGTTAAGTGACTCTGTAACCCATCTACCGGTATCCATGTTACCAGATTCCTGGCCAAACAAATAGATGCCATCGCCGGTTTGAATGCAAATGAAACCGCATCCCACGCACGCTTGAGTAATACCTCTGCTTTCCTGTCCATAGGACCCTTAAGCGACCCTGCATCCTCAAAGGATAAATCTGAATTCTTTGAGTATTGAGCCAAGGCAGCGTCTAATTTAGGACATTTTGTCCAAGGAGATTCATCATCCTTAAAGGGAAACATCTCTTAAAGGATCTCGGAACAGTCATTTTTCTGGATCCTTCCACTGCGATTTTATGAGTTCTTTAATTGTCATGTATGGGAAAGACCTTAACTGGCTGAACCCATAAGCTCCTATAATTATCATCACAAATAGAAGCTACAGGAAGATCTGATTTAAGCTGTTCAGAATCATAAACTGCCTTCAATATTTCTTCCGTGTCTTCGGCAGAAAATAAGTAATGCGCTGTCTTAAAGGGAACCAGAGAGGAAAAAAAAAAAAGGTTTTATACATACCTGGGGCTTCCTCCAGCCCCATACGCACGGATCGCTCCCACGCCGCCGTCCTCTGCTGCCTGGATCTGCCGGTACCGGGTCCCGTCATTGCCGCGAGTCGGCCGGCAGACGCTGCCAATTCGCCGCATCACACGGAGCTCCCTCTATAGAAGTACGCATGAGGTTGCATACTGAGCAGCCGCATGCGTACAGGTATGGAGGGAGCGCCTGTGATGCGGACAATTGGCCGCGTCCGCCGGAAGTGACTGGCCCGGTACCGGCGGTTCCAGGAAACGGAGGATGGCGGCGTGGGAGCGATCCAGGCTTATGGGACTGGAAGAAGCCCCAGGTATGTATAAAAGCTTTTTCTATTTTAATAAGCCATTCCTCTCTGGTTCCCTTTAATAATTTTAGATTTTTGGGAAACATCTGCTTCCCCCTCTTCCTCGGAATCTTCTGAAGAAATATGTGTCACAGTTACAGGCACAGTATGTACAATCGGCACGTGTTGACCTGACAGACCCTGGATCACTGAAGGCTGAGGTGTAGTCCGAGTAATATTCTGACTGAGAACAGAATCTGATTGATCACCTATACCAGCCGTGGTGATGCGGCTAGCCTGAAATCTCGTTGCGCGAGACCTCGCTACTGGCTACCTCGCTTACCGGCTGCACACGATACGAAATGCCGGTAACCTGGGCGGCAATGTCGGCTGATCAAGCCTCCCGGCTTGAGTAATAAGAGACCAGGTAGGAAACACCACCATTTTCTCTCCTACCAGGCTGAAACACAGTTACCAGCTCCAACCTCCATCTAGACAAAAACCTGCGCTTAAACTAAAGATACAGGCGCGCCAGGCAAAACCCATACTATACAGAAAAAAAACCCAACAAACTGTGATCCTATAGGTGAATCCAGTAGGTGAATGGGAAACAAACAAAAACTGATGGCAAAGGGGGGGGGGGGGGGGGAAGGTGTTCCTTTATGGGCTCACATTTAATTAAGTTTAGAATTTCTTTCAGCTGTTTCCAGGTGGAAAGGAGACATGCAATGTCTCAGCAGCAGCAGCCGTCCTGGAGGACGATGGGAGAAACATTATTGCAGTGCTGTGGAGTCAGAGTTGGACCGTATCGGGGCCCCGAAGGGCCCGCCCTCAACTACAGTATTAGCTCTCTATTGGTCCTGTGCTCATAATAATAATTTCTATATATGGTTTAAATAGTAGTAATCATTAACAAACTGTTCCCTCTCCCCATCTTGCACATCTGACACTGTATTTGCCATTGGCAGGTTTTGGTGCACCGTACCAATTGTTATGCATAGAGTGCTTGGAGGGCCCCATTGTAAAACTTGCATCGGGGCCCATAGCTCCTTAGCTATGCCACTGTGTATGGCACTCAGCCCTAACTGTCACCCAAGGGATTGAGTTGAACAGTCAACTATTTCCTCTGTATTTAATTTTATATAGCTTATCTTCTTTGCCCTCTATGTTGCTATAGCTGCCCTCTATGTTGCTATAGCAGCCCTCTATGCTGCTATAGCAACATAGAGGGAGCTATTGTGGCTGGGAACGTGAAGAATCACTTGCTTTCCCAGCCTGTCGGCGGCTGATGGCGAAACCGGAAGTGGCCGCCGGCGGGTCCAGGAGGATCGGAGCGACTCTACGTGGGCACCGATCAGCTGCAGGGGGCTGAGGGAAGCCCCAGGTGAGTAAAACTCATTTTTTTTAGTTGACTTAAGTACCTCTTTAAGTCCTGGCCGAGTTTCTAATAGCTGATTACTAAGCTGTCTTTTTTTTAAATCACACCCATCCCAACAAGCCTCACCCCTTTGAGCTCCCAAGACTTAGAATTGCAAACAAAGAAAAAAAAGGGGTGTGTGCTCAGACCAGGTGTCACCTGACTTATATACTGGCTGGCTCATCTCTAAAAGGAGGCAGCCAGTATGCAAGTCAGGTGACCCCTGGTGTCTGCACACACCCCTTTTTTCTTTGTTTGCAGATCAATGTGTACTTCCTTCCTTTATGGGGAGAGGGCGCATGGTCTCCCTGGCAGTGGCAGCACTTGGAAGGGATTGTCTCCCTACTGCCCTCACCCCTCTTATTGGTGTGTTCACACCCAGGACATGCATTTTGATCAACATTTCAGCTAGGTACAATTTGCAAAGGTAAGGAATCCATCCTTTGAGGGGCTGTCTTCGTTTCTCTGCTCTCCCTCCCCCCCATGGCACTCCCAGGCATGAGAGTGCTCAGAGGGTGTCAGCGCTCCTTGCCATTTCTTGGGTGCCCCTGTTGAGATGCAAAGTATTTTGCATGGGCCGACTCCTGCAGGATACAGCCGTGAGGTAGTTTTAGATCCTGCATATTCTGGCAAGCAGATGCAATTTGCAAATGCTATTTTAGTCAATAGACATGAGGCAGCCAGTATATAAGTCAAGACAAGACACAGAGCATTTATATTGTGCTTTTCTCCTGGTCGGACTCAACAGCCACTAGGACACGCTCTATAGGCAGTAGCAGTTAGGGAGTCTTGCCCAAGGTCTCCTCACTGAATAGGTGTTGGCTTACTGAACAGGAAGAGCAGAGACTAGAACCCAGGTCTCCTGTGTCAGAGGCAGAGCCCTTAATCCAGCCAGGTGACACAGACTGAGCACATCCCCTTCTTTCTTCTCAGTTTGCTGCTCCCAAGAATTAGATCTACTTACCATTGTAAGCAGCATTAGATGTGTTGAATTTGAAGTATAAAAAAAAAAAAAAAAAAAAAAAAAAAAAAAAAAGTTAATGGTTTAAAATGTTCTTCGAATTGCTGGCAATTATCTGCATGCTCTATCCTGCAGGTTTTACATGCTTATAACACCCGATTTACAAAGCTGAGTAGAGTCCAGGCGATTAAAAGTATAAGAATGACTAATGGGTTTATTGTTTGCTGTCATATTCATGTAACAGTAATGAAATGGGATTGTTCAAAGGTGAGATCAGATAAATATTTAAAATGTAAAACGGTCTGATCGCTGAGCCTACGGGTAGAAAGTAGATTCTTACAAGGCAACTATTGCCTTACAACAGTCATTCCAGTCAATAATATGACTGATATTCTGTCCCAGGTGAACAAAATGCACGTCATGGGCCGCCTCAGGAGACCTTCTGAATTCCAGATCACTTAATCCAGGAAGAAGATGTTGTTGAATTGCGTAGCACAAAGCTTCTTGATTTCTTCTGTAAATGAAAACAGGAAACATTTTATATTTTCTCTCTTTTCAAGCAAAGTCAAAGATTTATGCACAGCCAAAAACTGGTGATGATCAATACCTCACATACAGACTCGATTATTGTACCATGTCCTCTGCTGCTCAACTCATCCACCTGCATAAGCAGTAAAACAACATTTCCACGTAGCAACCTAAGTGCAACCTATGCTCTGCGAATGACCTTTCCCTCTCACTGGGCCAGATTTATCAAGTGTCAGACAAAATATTGGTAGGATTTTAGAAATCCATGCAGAACTGTCTCAGGCATCTTAAGAAATCATTAGATAGAGCAGATTCCTTCTAAAACTGTTGTAAAATAGGAGGAGCTAGAAAGGTCTCTCAGACAGAGCAGTGTATGAGGGGAATTGCTGTTGCTGAGGTAACCAACACCTGCTGTATTGATAGCAGCATGCTCTGAGGAGGAATTCAGCAAGGGGGAGGAGCACGACACAAATCATGTCTAGCCTGCAGTCTGCAATCATGTCTAGCCTGCAATTCTACATCTGTAGAACTGCAATCAAGCACTTAATCTGTGCCAGTTTAGGAATGGATTTGCACTTTTCTTAACTGTAGTGCAACTCTAGAAATCCATGCTAAATTGCCACTATTATCTAGGATTTAAGAAGGTTCTAATCATTTAGACGCCTCAAAAAAAAAAAAAAACCAACGCGGACGGACACGTGAACGGAACGCAACATGAACAAGGCCTTAGGGGGCATTTTGAGATATCTGGATTGAATTCTGTGCAGTCAGCCTGCACCTAAACAATACCAGAATATTAGCCGTAGCCGTTCCATTGCATGGCCTTTCCCTGGTCTGACAGTGCTCCGCTATATCATGCTGAACAAGACAAATAATCAAACACAGGAACAAAGATCCAGGTCTTTCCACATTACTGGCTAGAGAAGAAATAGATTGTTATTTCCCAAGTGTTCTAAAAAAAAATCATCATTTACCTTATTTGGCCATCTTACATATAATAGTACCAGTAAACTTAAAGAGGAACGCCAGTGAAAATAATGTAATAAAAGTTCAAAATTTTTACAAATATTTATGTATAAATTATTTAGTCAGTGTTTGCTCATTGTAAAAGCTTTCCTCTCCCTGATTTACATTCTGACATTTATCACATGGTGACATTTTTACTGCTGGCAGGTGATGTCACTGGAAGGAGGTGCTGCTTGCTTTTTTGGCAGTTGGAAACAGCTGTCATTTCCCACAATGCAACAAGGCTCCCACAGTGTTATGTCCGGACCATGGTCTTGATATCACACTGTGGGAGGGGTTTCACCACAATATCAGTCATACAGCGCCTCCTGATGATCTGTTTGAGAAAAGGAATAGATTTCTCGTGGAAAAGGAGGTATCAGCTACTGATTGGGATGAAGTTCAATTTTTGGTTACAGTTTCTCTTTAAGTAAATCAGCTGCAGACTTGCACATTGGTCTGTAAGACTCGTGCAAAATGGGGCTTCACTAGCTCTTGCCCACCCCTAACAGTCTTTAAGATGCCAGTGGGATCATCAGTGCAGAGGCCAGGGTAAGGTAAGGGCATGTAGGCGTGTCTACACTTCTACTCCCTGGAAGACCATACAGCAGGTACCTCAAGTACCACCAACAGTGCAAGTTTTTTGGGCAATCCAGAGGTAGTTAATGAGATCTGCTGAGACAATAATTACCTCACCTGTGAGTGTTTGTGGTTTCCTGCAAAACATGTACTGGTGGTGGTACTTGAGGACAGGGTTGGGAAGCCCTTCCACACAGAACAGGGTCTTTGTTCATTGAAGTGCCGTTACACAAAACAAGCAGCGTAGGACATTTTAGTACAGCTACACACTACTCAGTCTTATATTTAGTTAGGATTTGTAACCCTACTTCAGGGTTCCTTTAATTGCATGCCATTACGACACTGCAGTCAGCAGCGTGAAAACAGAAGGCCTGTTATTAATATCCATACATCCAGAAACAGATGTAATTACAGCCTGGCCCCTGACATACGTGTATATATATTCAAGTGCAAGCACCTATTTCCTGCACATCAATCATTTAACTAAGTGACAATTACGGTTGTCAAAACACTTGGAGGACAACACAGGCATCTGCGATGACTGAAATGACACTTAGATTTTAATCATGACATTTACACCCTGGGGAGGGAGGTAGGATTAACGCTGTGTAATGAGATGTCCTGAACCAGACCTGGCTGCAGAAATGTCCTCAATGTGGAGGTGTGAGAGAGATCTTACGTTTTAATTATTAAGACCATCTGCTTAAAAGAACCATGGGATGAATATTGATGATGTCTCGGAGCGCATCCAAGGTTTAGCATGGAGCTGAAACACAAAACCATGCCAGCAACATGACCCAACTTAGAGGGATAGCAGGGAGGTATCAGCAAAGGTGGCGAATCAGCTGCAGCCATGGCAGCCGAGCTACTCAAACCAGGTGAATGACTGATTAATGTGGTAAACTGGAACCTTCAGAGGCATTCCCTACAGACGCCTCAATTCCAAACAGTATATAGAGAAACACAGAACGCACAGAACACACACAGGAAATACTTGACCCCCTACAGTCTGGATTCTGACCTGCACTCAACTGAAACAGCCCTTGCCAAGGTGGTCAACGACCTTACCCTTGCCAGGGCCAAAGGCAGTTATTCCATCCTGCTCCTCCTAGACCTTTCATCCGCATTTGATACTGTAAACCACCCCCTCAGATTTACCTTAATACCCCCGATATCTCATCCACCACCATGTCTCCTCATGTCTTTCAACAATTTTCTCCTGGATGTCAGCTAGGTTTCTGAAGCTTAACCTAGACAAAACTGAGCTCCTGATCTTTCCACGCCACGCTGCTGCACCCCTCTACGATTTCCACCTCACAAATCGACGACACAACCATTCGCCCTACCTCCCAGGACTGCTGTCTGGGCGTTACCCTGGACTCTGACCTCTTCTTCATCCCCCACATCCAAAAAACATCACCAGAGCCTGCAATTTCCACCTCCATAATCTCTCCAAGATCTGCCCCTTCTTAACCACAGACATGACCAAGCCGCTTATCCATGCCCTCATCATCTCCTGCCTTGATTACTGTAACTCCTTCCTGTCTGGCCTCCCCTTCAATCAGTTATGAACGCAGCTGCAAGACTCATCCATTCTTCGCACCACTGCTTCCACATCTCCCCTCTGTAAATCCTTGCACTGGCTCACTATCCGATTCAGAATAAGTTTCAAGATTCTATGCCTGGCGTATTTTAGACCAGTGGCCCTCACGTCCGTCATAATGAAAACCCTGGAGCGTGCAGTTCTATCCGACCTCAAACTCTCCACCTTGCCCCTTCTGGATCCCTACCAGTTCGCGTATAGGGCAAACAAGTCCACTGACGACACAGTAAACATCTGCCTTAAATCTATCTATGACCACCTGGATAGACCAGACACGTACGCCAGAATCCTATTCTTGGACTTAAGCTCGGCGTTCAACACCATTCTGCAGGAAGAACTAGCTGCACTGGGAGTGCACCCAAGCCTACGACTCTGGATCACAGACTTTCTCACCAACAGGACCCAAGTCGTCAGGCTGGGGGACATCAATTCACAAAGTATGACCACAAACACAGGTGCACCTCAAGGATGCGTCCTGTCTCCACTGCTGTTCTTCCTGTACACAAACAAATGCAGATCCAGGGCAGACTCAGTTAAGGTCATCAAGTTCGCCGACGATACTACTATCATTGGACTCGTCACCAAGGACAATATCCAGGAGTACTGTCAGCAGGTGGAGAGAATCTCCCTCTGGTGCAAGGAGAGCAGGCTGGTGCTTAACATCGCAAAAACCGTCGGGCTAATTGTCGACTTCAGAAGGTCCGCTTTCACCCTACCCCCAATTCACATCGATGGTACGGAGGTGGCAAGAGTACCCTGCGCTCGCCTCCTGGGCACCACAATCTCCAGTGACCTCACCTGGAGGCCCAACATCACTGTGATACAGAGAAAAGCCCAGCAGCGACTGTACTGCCTCCGCCAGCTGAGGAAGTTTGGCATGACCCAAGAGATTCTGACCAATTTCTACTCCGCTACCATTGAGTAGATCCTCTGCTTATCCATCCTGGTCTGGTACACTGGTGCAACCTCCAGCGACAGGCACTCACTTCAGAGGGTCATCAGGGCGGCGGAGAGGGTCATTGGGAGACCTCTCCCTTCACTTGCCCTCCTACACAACAAAAGACCGAGATCGAGGGCCCTGAAGATCGCTAACGACCCCTCTCACCCGGGCCACTGCTACTTTAGTCCGATGCCACTGGGACGAAGGCTTCGGGCCATCTCCACAAAGACGGCTAGGCATAGTAATTCCTTCTTTCCCTCAGCCGTCAGCCTCCTGAACTCCCTCCACATACTCCCACCAGGGCACCACCACGACATATAGAACTGTCACGGACAGAGCCAACTGCTGCTCTAGTATGCAAACTGTAAAGGCAAATGTAATGTACAATGTAAATGCAATCGAAAAGCAAATGTAACCGTCTGCTACTGACATGTGTAATTGTAACCGTCTGCTACTGACATGTGTAAATGTAAATTTCTGTTCCTGTTGCTCTATGCTATCGATTGAAGTCCCTTCTGAGCCAAATGTACTGTGCCAAACCCAATTCCGGGCATGACCCAGTCATGCTTGGCAAAATAAACGATTCCTGATTCCCTTAGATTGTAAGCCTCTAGGAGGACCCTCCCTTTCCTAGTGTAGTCTACACGATCGAGTACTCCTTTCCTATGAAAGCATGTTATTTGATTTTTATTGCTGGGCCTACCTAATCGCATAATCATGCATCTTGTACCGTTTGCCTTGTATAACTTAGCTCTATGTTGTATAACCTTGTTATGTCAGTCATTCTTGTATCATTGTATATGTTTTAATGTCCAGCGCTGCGTAATATGTTGGCACTTTATAAATACAATAAATAATGCCACATATAACACAGGACAGAGCTATGGTCTGACATTCCAATCTTTTGTTGGTAGGAACTCCAGGGTCCAGTGAGAACCTAGCCTTATCTTTATGCAAAAGGAAGCCTATATTACTTGATAGCAGCTTACCAGCTTTCTCCCCCAGTTCAGACCTGGCCAGCTAAAGGCTCATACACACGTTCAACATAATGCAAAACCAACCGCACAACTTGACTAACCGCACAAGTTGTTTACATGACAAGCACGTGTACACACACACACACCAACCAAGTAAACAACTAACTCACAAATGCTATGCGCGCAAGCTAAACGACATACTGCACGACATGTCCACATTCAAAAACAACTAAGTTGTTCAGAAGACTTGTACACACAAGCCAACCTGCATGATAGTTGGGCAGGTTGATCCACCTTTTGGATCTGTCAAACAAACGGTTTTAGATTGGTCGTACGGTTATTTGCCAGCTGTAAACATCCCCAACTATCTTCCAACAGACCAAGTTTAGAAGATAGTTGGGCCTATTTTTTGGGAAGTGTGTATGAGCCTTAGGACATCAAACTGTAACACAAGGTGCATCTGCCTGCCTCTGGGATCAAGGATTATGATGGGGAGTCCAAATAGGGTAAGAGGTCCATCAATCCTCCCTTCTAAAGTCCAGATCAGCCAAATGAGCCATTTGATAAAGGAGATTTGGCCCGACACGTCAAGCTGGCTTTTATGCTTTGTACTACCGCAAGTGAAATGCAATAAAATTGATTGGATATATATCCGTTGAGGGTCGAGTCCTAACTGGGATTGTTTTGGCTGAGCCTTAGGACATGCAGTGGAGCTGCTTAGGTAGTAGTTAGTAGGCAACGGACTTCTAATAGTGTAGCTGACTCCATTTGCTGTTTTTTCTACTAAAGTTTTGTGGCGAGAAGAGAGTCTTCCATACTTGCATCAGTAGAGGGGAAGCCTTTGGATGCTCCAGACTCCAGAGGCTCCCCCCGACCCCCCTTATGATGGCCAGGAGCCTCCTCATCTTCACAAGTGTCCTTGCCTCCTTGTACGAGCACAGCAGCAATGCGCAGGTGCCAGCGGATTCGCGCCTGCACAGTAATCAGGAGCCACTCATGTATGGAGAGAAGGAGAAAAAAAAAAAAAAAACACATGCAAAAGTGGCCCCGTGCTACACGGAAGAGAGCGCCGCCTCTAGCAAACTTCGACTTTAATGTCGAAGATTCTTCAGAGGGTCCCAGCGCAGCACAGGATGGGTGTAGCAGCCATCCAGAGGCTTCCCTCTACTGAGGTAAGTAGCTCTCTTTTTTCTTTAAAGGTTATAGGTACCCTTTAACGGTCATTGGGTGCTCACCATTTACTTCAATAAGGTTGGAATTCTTCTGGTTCAAGACGACATACAATTCCCGCTGGTCTGATTTCTTCCCTACCAGCCAGTAATCGCTCATTGCTTTCACTATGATCTCCTCGTCTTCATCCGCTCTGGAAGACCAGAAAAAAAGCCAAATGAGGGGGAAAAAAAGGAAATAAAACTAATTATTAACTATGTTACGGTACCTTCATAATAAAATATTCCTAAGTCCCCATTCACATTGGGAATTGCAAAACACTAGGGAAAAAAAAAATCACTAGCGTTTTGCAAAGTGATTTTCCTGTGATTTTTCACTGTACAAGAATGTGATTTTAGAGTGATTCTTTAACATTGAAATGCAATCACTCCAAAACCCTGCGAGCAATATGTTTGAAATGTCAGCAAATCACTTATCACTGGGGATCGCTAAGTGTGAACACTACCATTGCTTTGCATTGCCATAGAGCTTTTTCAAGCTCTAGTGATTTACAGACAAGCTGATATCACTAGTAAATGCTCCAGTGTAAATGAACTCTACAGTATAGATTATCAAAAAGCCATTTTTACTTTGTACGGTTTGGGGATTCATTATATATTTGCATCACTACCATTTAGCATAGGATCTCAGAACCACACAAGGCTTTCCTGAATGGAGCAGTTAAAAAAAAAGTGCAGGTTGCACCTGGTTCAAAAGCCGCAATCCGCATTGGGGCAGACCCAATGCCCGCTATTATCATGGGCGAAGATGTTAAGTGTGATGGGTCAAGCTTAGTTTGGGGGGGGGGGGATGTTTAGGGTTAGGCACTCCCAGAGGAAGGTTCTGTGAGAGAGTAGGGAGAGGTTTAGTTATAGTCAAATAAATTAGGCTGAATTCATAAGACTGTCCTAAACATCACCTGTGACAGTCCAATGTAAAAGCTGCTTTAGGCCTCTTTTCCATGGACTGTTGAGCTGTGTGCTAAGCATGCAGTTACTAGGCAGTAGTGAGCAGTTGAGTGCGAGAGGCATTTCACTGCCTATCAACAGTCCGTGGAAAAAAGGCCTCATTGAGCTGCAAAACAGAAGTAACCCTTTGAATTTTCCTGCATTATCAGCAGTGCTTTCTCACATTTTTAGGGCTGGTTCAGACGGACGTTTGCGGAGTGTTTACCGCAAGCGTTCGGAACGTCATGGTAAACGCTCCCATTGAAGCTTTTGCGTGCGTTTACACGAACGCGGCGTTCGTGTCCCGATTTTCGCTAGCGTTCGAGCTGCCCCTGGAAGCGACATGTAGCTTCCAGGGGGCGGCCAACCGTAACGGCTAATGTCCCCCTAGGGGGAAGAAAAAACGCGACCGCATCGGAACGCGACGCGAAGGCTACTGAAAGCCTGACCGCGCAGCCGCCGCAACACCCCCAAATGCAGACGTCCGTCTGAACCAGCCCTTATTGACATCCATTTACTTTTTAAGACAATGGTTGTATTCAACTTGCTGTTCAACTGGCTAATTTGCATACATAACAGCACTAGCATTTTACCATTTGCAGAGCAGGTAAATCGAAAGGGCCTTCAGACAATTTCTGAACCTGTGTTTACCTCATGTTACGTGTCAGTTAAGGTGGCCATACATCAGGCGACTTGGCAGCTGATCGACCATTATAATCGGATGAAAATCGGTGCCGCCACGTGCCTACCCGGCCAAGAAAGCGACTAATTTCGGGTTTAAATTGGTTGCCATAATTGGTCAAGCATGCTGCAAGATGTAGGGCCGACTTGCTTGATCGGGTGTGCGGCGGTAATGGTGAGCGTGGTTGCCTAGTGACGTCACACATGCGCCCTTACTAGGCAACCACGTGGGTCGCGCGTGTATGGGCAGCGGAGGGAGCCCGGAGCAAGGGGAGAATATGGACAGGTAATGTAGAGAGTGCATTGGGCACATTAAACATTGGGTCGGACAGCGTCGGGTCGGCGAGGCCTCACAAGGCTGATTCCTGATGTATGGGCAGCCGAAAAATCTCTCTCTAATCAGATTCGATTAGAGAGAGAGATGTCTCTTGGTCGGATCTGCCCATCATCACTAGATGTACGGTATGCTACAAGTAATGGTTATTAAAAAAAAAAAAAAATCTTACTGGGATGATTCCATGTACTGATATAGGGCTTGATTCATTTAAGCTACACTGCTAAAGCTGCACTTAATGAGAGGAACGCAAGCTAAGCGCACACTATGCTGCTGAGCTGGTAACTTGCGCACGCTCCTTGTAACTAATGGCTGCTCCACTCATCCTGCCCTGAACCCCGGCAGGTCCAGTGGCTTTCGATGTGCTCCTCGCACGTTGATTGACCCAATTGGCTGCCTGTCAAGTGACAAGCAGCCTATTGGGCCAATCAAAGCACCGGGATAACGTCCTAGGAAGCCAACCTAAAGGGGCTGAGTGCGGGACGAATAGAGCAGCCGCTAGTTAGAAGGAGCACACGTAAGTTATCAGAACACGCTAGCTGCACTACCGCAGCATAGCGTGCGCTGAGCTCCCCTTATTAAGCTTGATGAATCAATCCCATAATGAGCAATTTTTAGTAGTTTACCTCTGTCAGTTTTCATTATTGAGCACTGCAAGTTTTAAAATTCCGGTTTTCAATCACTGGATGGAACAGAAAGTATGTTCCCTGAATTTGTCTTCCTCAGTGTTTGAGAGAATTGCTGTTGGTTCCCTTGTAAACATTCCTCCTGCTGTCATTTCTACAGTGCAACTTGGGTGAGAAATCAGTGTCAACATACCTTGTAAAATCACTATTAATGTCCCCGAGTATCTTCATCAGTTCAGGCTGTACAGATGTCAAAGATATACTTGGCGTTTTCTTGAGGTGTATTGTACTTTTCTCAGCTAGGTTCATGTGGTTGAAATAAATAAATTTAAATTGGGGCTCTTTTTCAGACCTGAAAAAATCAGAACAACAATTTTATTTATTAGGAAACACTAGGATGACAAGCTCCTTACCTGACAATGATGTCACTGCTAATTCTCATTACATTTGCTTAGATTGCAGAAGGATGTAAAAAACAGGACACGGAGAGCCAAATATAGTGTAGTAAATCTTAAAAATGATAAATGTTTAGAGTAAATGCAGTATACTCACAAAGAAGGGTCACCACAAAGGTAACCACTGTAACAGCAGGTGGGGAGATTAAACCTGTCCCCACTCAGAATTAAGAAGTCACTCTCTGTAGATCAGGAAAGAAAGGGGTAACACCCCTTCACCAAGGGTGGACTCAGATATTGTATGAAGGGAACAGAGGTGCCAAAAGACTAAAATCCAATTTTTTAAAAGCATAAATAAAGAGGAGGTAGTGGTAGACTTATCTCCTCAAGCAGACAAACAAACTGTCGATTTCAACAGTGAAAAGTTTTATTTATAATCTCCAAGAAATTCTGCAACACGTTTCACAGGTGTAACCCTGCTTCATCAGGCAGTAAAAAAGAGGGAGTATACAACAGCTGCAGATCAGCGTAACACTAAGCGCCTCTCACAGAGGCGCTTAGTGTTACACTGATCTGCAGCTGTTGTATATTCCGTTTTTATTGGATTTTATTATTTTGGCGCCTCTGCTCCCCTCATACAATACCATTTGCGTAGAGATACATTTTGTACATCTAAAACAGGGCCTACATACAGACATGGACAAATTTGTCGGTACCCTTAATATGGCTGGAGTGGGATCTATTAGTTGGATGGAGTGGGATCTATCAGTTGGCAATATCGACCTGGTCAAAAGATAGATCAGAGAGGGGTCCATTTGCTCGATTCCCTTCACACAGATTTTCCATCAATTTCAGCATGAAATCTTGAAAAATCTGTGTGCACCTGCCAGGTCTCCCTATCATTGGATTACAATGATTTTTCAGACAAGCCACATCATATGGTACCTACAATTGTGTAATCAGTCAGTCTATTTAAATGGAGTAAAGTAGAGCATTTGCTGTTTGGCATCACTGTGTCCCCCACACTCAACATGGACCAGAACAAAAAGTAAAGTAGAGCGTTGTCTGAGGACATCAGAAAGTTATACATAACCATGTTAAGCTGGTCATACACATAGTTTTCCACACAATGGGCTCGATTCACTAAGCTTAGCACCGGGGAACAGCGTGAGTTAGCTGCTGTTACGCAGTGAATCAGAGGGCCTTAATTTAGTGTCCCTGCATGCTATTGGCAGCGTACCATGCGTAATCAGGGAGCGTAGGCTGTCTGCCTATTGGGCCAGAGTGATCAGGTCCTATGTGACTGGACCTGCTGGTGCTCAGGGAGGGAGGAGTGGAGCCGACGTTAATTACTAGCGTTCGCTATGCTGCAAATCAGCAGCATAGCGTGCGCAGAGTGTCCGCTCCCCGATTACGCATGCTACGCTAATAGCGTGCAAGGATACTAAATTAAAGCCCTCTGATTAACTAGCGTGTGTAACAGCACCTAACTTGCGCCGTTACGTGGCGCTAAGCTTAGTGAATCAAGCCCAATGTTCCAAAACGATTGATTCCTTTCTAAAAGGAATCACTTCAGAAGGATTGGATTCCTGCCACACACAGCATATTGATTTTCAATAGATTCCAGCAATCTATTGAAAATGTATCAAGCCACAGCCTTGCACTGTACGATGCTGTGCAACACTATGGGCAGTCTATCAACCATCACTCCTGCCCCACCCCCAGTCGACCTCAATTTTCCCATTCTGTCCAATCGATACTTTTGATTCTTTATTTAAACTAATTGAATATCCATCCTATTAAATCAGAATGTTGGAATTTGCAGGGAATCGAATGGGAAAATTGATCTGTGTATGGGCATCTTAAGAGAAAGGCTTTAAGACCATCTTCCCACAGCTTGATGTTCCTATGAGAACTGTTGTGATTATAGAGACGTTTAAGGTTGATGGGACTTCAGCCAACCTCCTTGAATGAGGAAGCAAGGGCAAATTATATCACGTAAAGCAAACCTAAAGCGAGAAAAATCTTAAAATATAATGAATTGTATGTGTAGTACGGATAATGAATAGAACATTAGTAAGCAAAGAAAAGTTATTTTTTATTTTCAGTTATATAGCTTTTTTTTATTTATTTATTTATTTTTTTATATAACACTGCATCATTCTGTCATATTTGCAGCGCAAGCATCCAAAGGACCGGCACCACACCAAGTAAATATAGCTCAATACTTTTATTAGGTCATAAAAGACCATACTTTTATGACCTAATAAAAGTATCAGAGCTATATTTACTTGGTGTGGTGCCGGTCCTTTGGACGCTCTAGCTATTTGTGACCCCTTGGTACAGGGGTGAGGGCCTTGGCATGCACTATGCATCTTGGCGCCTTGTATTCAGTGCTCCTGGATCCACGGTCCTGTCATATTTGCAGTTTAGAAACCACATTTAGGCTTTTAAGCTATAAAACAAAGCAGAAATAACGACCTTTTGAATGTTCCTGCAGTAAAACCTTATCTCAAGCTGTCTTTCAGGGTTTCTTGATTGTCTAAGTGCTTCAGAAAAAGACTGTATGACACCCAGTGGGTCATGGTCTTTTGCATAGATAACGACTGAAGTTTTTGTTAACTCTTCCTGTACTGAAAAACATAAGACACTTATTTGCTACTAATGTAGTATCTATTTCTTAGCTGTACTACACATACAATTAATTATCTTATAAGTTTATTTTTGCCCATACACACACCTGACTTAAGCCAGATTAGGAGGCCGATAACGACCACCTCAGTTGATAATCAAGCATGTGTACGGCAGCCCCCGACCCCAACCTGGGAGCGATCCGCCCAGCGGATCTATTTGCCACCACCATCATGCACGCTCTAGTGGTCTTCTCTCCGTTGTTCCCTTACTCTTCCCCACATAGTGTCACAGTGCGGGGTCAGCTACACAACGGACACGAGTGTTTGCAGCCTGGCCCACAACCGACGACATCCGTTGAAGTGGTGTACGTACCTTAACTGCTTCGGAAGGATCTCACACTTCTGGCAACTGATAGAGCCAATGCAGTGAACAAGGATGTCCATGGATAGACATTATTATGGTTCACACAGGGCTAAGTGTTAGTGTATTTTGAGTATTTATCTTAGCTTATTTTAAAATACTAACATGACACTCCAATAGTTTACAGTAAAATAAATAAATAATGGCTCACAACTATAGATCTGAACTCAGGGAATTGTGTTTATATCAACCAGGGAATTTCACTTTAAAATGTAGAAAATAACTCTTATCCCTTTCTTCTGGTTGGTTCATATATAAAGAAGCATATTCTTTTTAAAACTATTTCTATTATGGCAACAAAAGCATTCCTCCCAACTTTTTGAGATAAGAAAGAGGGACACAAACCACACCCTGCCATGCCCCTAACCACACCCCTAGTCGCACATACCATAAAGATTTCATAAGTAAAATGTGTTTTATAATTCAAACCACACTGGTCCTTTGTATCCTGCTTCATTTTCCTTCATATTAAAGCGGATCTGAGATGAAAAACTAACTTAAACAAGAAGTTTTAAATCAGGATGATACCATTTATTGGCTAACTAAAAATGAATAAAAATAAGCAAGCTTTCGGCCTTGCAGCCTTCGTCTGGCTTATATCCTGTTAGTTTGCAAACTGGTGGTACAGACAGCTTATATACATGCAACATCAAAAGGGAAAACATATTTTTTTCAAGCATAAATACATGTCATTAAGATGCCTTAATTCAAACAGACCATCTGAATGGAGTTAGAGGTTATTAGCTAAGATAAGGATCCTTGTTTACGCCATGCTCACAGACCTGGGATTAGGATTGACCCAGAGGTATCGTAAATTCTTAGTTCACAAGTTCAGCTAGAATGGCTCAGTCTCATACCAATATAAAAAATTGTTCTTATTCAAACCGTTCTGCACAGCTTTGAACCAATTTATACATTTTGTTTCTGCTATTAATCGATCATTTGACGTTTTGAAGCCACCCTTCAGGGCAGTGACACGTTCTTGCTTTTACTGATGGCTAACACGGTACAATACCCTACTGCTACTACTAACTTAAACAAGTAACTTGTCTATATATCTTATCTAAAGTTTAGATAGTTTACACAGAAAATACAGCTGCAAACAGCTTCAACAGTATGATTATTTCTTCCTGTGATACGAGAGCAGCCATGTTCTGCTTGTCTTCATTACACACAGGCAAGCTGATCGGTATCCCCAGCCTGTGAAAACTTCACTCCCCTCTCATCATCCCCTCTGCCTCTGAAATCTATGGCTAGTAACACCTCCTCCTCCTCCTCCTGCCCAGACTGAGCTCCCATAAGCCCTTGCTACATGGATCTCAGAGTGCCAAGGCACTGGGAAAAGCTGTGGGTGAGGCTTGTGTAGTTTATAGGGAATTAGGGAGTATTAAAACAAAAAACAAACAAACAAACAAAAAAAGTATTCGGCTTGTGGAATGCCCTATAAAGTATATGAAAGGAACACAATTATGCAATGAGTAAAAGTTTATCTCGGATCCACTTTAACATTTGAAAATTAGAAACATATCAAAGGATGGGAATAAAGTTTTGAGTCAACGGAACACATTTTTAGCAGAAAAATACAAATATGTACATGAATCCTGAAAGAGGGACAAATGAGGCAGAAAGAGGGACAGAGGGACTGGGTTCCAAAACACGGACTGTCCCTCCAACACAGGGACAGTTGGGAGCTAAGCAGAAAGGGCCGGTATAACATACACACCCGGATATTCTCCTGTTAATGTTGTATTGTTCACAGATATCGGATGCCAGCACTGTCAGCTGAGGTCCCACAAGGCTGTCAAGCTTCCTGCAGAAATCTGGCGTGAGCTGCGCAGAAGCTGGAAGGATAGAGAAATACATGAATTAAATAATGGACGGGTCTTTTAGGACAGATGACGGGAGTCATATAAATAAGCAGGCTAACTGTCACGATCGGTGTAGCAGAGAGGGTCTGATTCTCGGTGATCTGCAGTATCACTGGGAATACAGATATATATCCGATTATTGATGATCTGCAGTATCACCGATAATCCGATATAACGCTAACCTCTGAACACCTGAGTAGTGTGAGTGCTTGGTGCAACAGTAATACCGTGAGGACTAAGCCTCAGAAACAAGTGCCGTACTGTATGAAGTACTGCAGCAGTACAGATTCCTTCCGAAGGCCTGGACTCTCCCGGGGGAGGAGTCAGGCGGAGCGTAGGAAGGACAGAACGTGAGTGACACCTAGGAGAGGGCGTCACTAACAGATCTGGGAACTGCCTCTAACAGCAAGGTCAGTTCTCGAAGTCGGGCAAGCCAGGTCGTAACACATGGACAGATACAGTACAGATACAGAAAGCAGAGGCGGAGTCTAATAAACAGGCAGGGTTCGGCAACAGGGTTCAGAAATATCGGGGTACAAGATCAGAATACAGAAGAATAGTAACAAGCATGGGGAACCTGAGGAGCGAGTTCCCAATGAATACAGGATGGGCCCCGAGGCAGCAAATACAGAGCTGGCCCTCTGGAGCAGGTGCCCAACAAATACAGAGCTGGCCCTCTGGAGCAGGTGCCCAACAAATACAGAGCTGGCCCTATGGGGCAGGTGCCATGCAAATACAGAGCTGGCCCTGGGGAGCAGGTGCCCAGCGAATACAGAGCTGGCCCTGTGGAGCAGGTGCCCAGCGAATACAGAGCTGGCCCTGTGAAGCAGGTGCCCAGTACATACAGAACTGGCCCTGTGGAGCAGGTGCCCAGAACATACAAAGCATGAACTATCTCCTAGTGATAGAGATAGTTCTCAGGGTCGGGAAGGCCAGGTCGGCAACTCACAGACAAACAAAGTACAGGATCAGAAGACAGAGGCAGAATCAGGGGCAAGCGTAGGTTGGCAAAGGAATATCAGAAAGGCAAGGTACATGGTCAGATATCAGGAGAGTAGTGAGACAGGCAGGAAGTCATAACAGATAATCACAATCAAACTAGTACTTTAAGCTATCAACAGAATCTAGCTAAGTGTAGGATTACAGCTCCAGCTGGTCCCGGCACACTTAAGGATCTGACTAAGGGTCTGCGTGCTCCCACATTGTGATCGCAACGCCAGACAACCAGCAACTGACCAAGCAGCAGAATATATAGTTGCTGGACACTGCCGCCCCGCCCGAACCATTCAGCCAATCATGAGTCCTGCAGGAATCAGCTGACCTTCCTGATCAGCTGACACTTCCCCTGCTAGTATAAAGGTCCTGGATTCAGGCCCGCGCGTGCATAGCTCTCCATCTGCCTAAGTGCACTAACAGACCCAGCCACACCAAGCACACGCTGCTGCATGCTAACAGCCGCTTTGCTGTCAGGACATGCGGCGGTTTTTCTGCGTTCCACCACACACCCAGATGCGAGCAAACCGCCGCGTAGGACGCGGAGTCAGCCGCCTAGCTCTTGGCACACGCGGCGGCTTTCCGCGTTTCCTCACACTAACATTCATTTCAGCTTTCTGTGATCTGTAAACTCTTGAGACTCCTTATTTTTAACAATCTGACATTATAATTATTGATTTGGGTCCACTATAAATTAAGGCAAAGGACAGAATGAGAACATAGAGAAATACACCCTGAATGTATTTAGAGTTTAGCCTTTCTAGTTTCCCCTCATTTGTGTCAAATCACAAGTTGTAATTTGATCTCACCCGTGTCACCTGACTGATACGGCAGATAAGCTCATTTGAAAGCACAGGATGTTAATAATATGTCTGCTTCCATGAAAGCAGGAAGTAGAAGATTTTATTGCAGGATTTGTATCAGCTGTAACAAAGAAATGGCTTTCTTAAAAGGTTATTATGCTGTTGCGCATCTTTTACTGTGTATCTTTTACCAGTACTCAAAATCCAGCTGCGCTATCCCAAAGCCACACAGTAGGTATCTAATAGTCCACAATCTTGCCCTCCTCTGTGAATTTGATCACCTGTATGTGACTTTGGATTTATTTGTGGCAGAAGTTCACTCACCGAATTCACTGACTCTTGTTACAGGAGTCAGCATCAGCAGCGAAGGGTCTCCGCCCCCTTCCCGGCTCACTGGCTTCACCCACTCTCTTTGCGTCCCCCACAACAGAGGTATTGCAGCACAGACCCCTACCTACAGAGGTATCGCCGCACAGACCCCCACTACAGAGGTATCGCCGCACAGACCCCCACTACAGAGGTATCGCCGCACAGACCCCCACTACAGAGGTATCGCCGCACAGACCCCCACTACAGAGGTATCGCCGCACAGACCCCCACTACAGAGGTATCGCCGCACAGACCCCCACTACAGAGGTATCGCCGCACAGACCCCTACCTACAGAGGTTTAAGCCACTTAGAAAGACTGCAAATCCGCCAGCAGGGAATACATTTCACCAAAAAGAAGTTCCTCAGACAAAAGTACACACTTTCCATAGCGTAATACTGTTTAAAAAAAAAAAATTAAAAACATCTGTAGCACTCACATAGGCGGCAGAATGTCACAGCATAGAGTTTGGTCAGGCTCTCCCTTGTGCGCCACGCGATCCTCCCCCGCGTGGTCGCATTTGCCAAGGAGGAGCTACACACCACGACGCGAGTCAGGAGTGTAGCGTGAAGGGGCTAGCTGTCGTCTGAGCACCAATCCGGAGTGGTACACGGGGGAAAGCCTGACCAAACTATGCTGTGACATACTGCTGCCTTTG
The DNA here is from genome assembly GCF_040937935.1 of Hyperolius riggenbachi. Classification (NCBI taxonomy): domain Eukaryota; kingdom Metazoa; phylum Chordata; class Amphibia; order Anura; family Hyperoliidae; genus Hyperolius; species Hyperolius riggenbachi. Next base: position 117,245,560 of record NC_090652.1, read on the forward strand.
TGAGTGCTAAAGATGTTTTAAATCACTTTTATGAAACAGTATTACGCTATGGAAAGTGTGTACTTTTGTCTTTGAGGAACTTTTTTGGTGAAATGTATTCCCTTCTGGCGGATTTGCAGTCTTTCTAAGTGGCTTAAACCTCTGCAGTGGGGGTCTGTGCGGCAATACCTCTGTAGTGGGGGTCTGTGCGGCGATACCTCTGTAGTGGGGGTCTGTGTGGCGATACCTCTGTAGTGGGGGTCTGTGCGGCGATACCTCTGTAGTGGGGGTCTGTGCGGCGATACCTCTGTAGTGGGGGTCTGTGCGGCGATACCTCTGTAGTGGGGGTCTGTGCGGCGATACCTCTGTAGTGGGGGTCTGTGTGGCGATACCTCTAGTGGGGGTCTGTGCGGCGATACCTCTGTAGTGGGGGTCTGTGTGGCGATACCTCTAGTGGGGGTCTGTGCGGCGATACCTCTGTAGTGGGGGTCTGTGCGGGGATACCTCTGTAGTGGGGGTCTGTGCGGGGATACCTCTGTTGTGGGGGACGCAAAGAGAGTGGGTGAAGCCAGTGAGCCGGGAAGGGGGCTGAGACCCTTCGCTGCTGATGCTGACTCATGTAACAAGAGTCAGTGAATTCAGCGAGTGTGAATTTGATCACCTGTGTGCGACTTTGGATTTATTTGTGGCAGAAGTTCAGAGGAGTGCAAGATTGTGAACTATTAGATACCTATTGTGTGGCTTTGGGATAGCGCTGCTGGATTCTGAGTACTGTTTTGGTGGGGATACGGTGATCCTTTACAGCAAGTGCAACCCACAGGAAGGTTGTAGAAAATGATAAATTTTACACGAATTGTAACCAGTTATTACTGGCGCAGTGTTTTTTCCTTTTTTGTTTAGTGTATCTCTTACTGCTTTAACATGATGCTGACCGCTAGATAATACAAAAGGAGAAAGTCCTGACCATATAAGCTTACAGTTTTAATAAGAGGAAAAATGAGCAAAACAAGAGGTAAGGTAAGTCAGGAAGCTGTAAATAAGGTGGTAGTGTGCGCTTATTAGATATTACAACATGAGTGATGGTGGCAGGGCAGGAAAGGACTGGATTAGGGTGAAAGGGACACCTGCCCCACCACTGCTAAAGCCAATACAGTGGCCATCTTTGGGCATCCTTTAACTTAGGAAAGATTACAGTGCTGCCTGTGACCCCTGGTAAAGAGGCATAAGTCCTATCACTCCAGTATGCTGGCTACACACTGCAGGAGAAAATGGCTTCCACTAAATCCCCATCCCCAGGGCCGGTTCACCTTGAAAGCCAAATGGCCCAGTCCTCCTCTGGTCTGCAAATATTAAAGTGTCCTAGGTCTGACTATATGCTAGCCTGAAGAGCTACGTTTTCAGGTTGCATTTGAAGGTTTTAAGGATGGGTAAGTGAGTTGTGGGAGGGAATTCCAGAGGAGAGGAGAAACTGAACAAAAATCCTGTATACATGAAGAAGAAGAGGTTACCAGCCCAGCATAGATGTAGGGAGACTGTCACTAGCAGAGTGAATCTTGCCCCTGGGTGCAGTTACTTAAGGGAAAGCCAGGCTGATGAGAGCTTTGTAAGATGTACTAAGACAGGCATAGCTCTGTAACTCATGCCTGAACGATGACAGGTTCTTATAGTAAACACCTGCACTCTCCTATTTACCGTATAAGATTTATGGAGTTGCTTCAACATGCAAGGCAAATTTTTTTTAAAAAAAAACACATTCTGTATGTGGCACCCAAGAAAATAAATACTCTGGGTGGCAGTAGGAGCCAAATTATTCAAATTCACTTCAAATGGGACCAACAAATGAAACTTTGTTTAGATTTAGATCAGCACTTAAATTGCCAATTAAGGGTTTTTTTTCGTGCCATCAGAATAAACCCTGCAAAAGTGTATCTAAGACGACGTAAATGAAAAGTTTAATACACACCTGGGGCTTCCTCCAGCACCTTTGTATTGATCGCTTCCTCGTCGCCGTCCTCTGCAGCCTCCGCAATCCGGCAGCACATGCTCCCCCGCTGCGCTCTTGGAAGCACGCCGTGCAGGCGCAGAACTCTCCTGGCGACTGCAGCACGCACTGCTGGGTCGCGCACGCACAGTAAAGACCCCAGACTCACAGAGTTACCGGGCCGGATTGCGGAGGCTGCAGGCAGTGGAGGTCGGCGGTGAGGGACTAATCAATGTGAAGGGGGCTGGAGGAAGCCCCAGGTATGTATAAAACGTTTTTTTCTTAATCTCAGGTTCACTTTCAGTGCCAGTGAAGGTATATTTCACGATATGTAAGACAGCTGGAAGGCACAGGTAAAAGCAATCCAATTTTTACCATTTTTTGCAACAAGAGTACAGAGGAGTGCTGCCCGCCTGGGGACCTCCTCTACATTCTTGTTGCAAAATTAAAGTGAAACTAGCATTGCTTTTACCTGTGCCTGCCAGCTGTCTTCTTACATATGAAGGCGCTAATATGGCTACACAGTAACTAACTGTCCATCAATGGCTAAGGCCTGGGGCCCACTACACGCAGTAAAAATAGCGCCAGAGAATTAATTGATAATTTAACTAGTAAACCATTGTTAGCTTCCAGTGTGTAGCCCCACCTCCTTGCACAGAAGAGTTGACAACAAGTGCAAGGGCGCGGGGTGAAGCTACGCTCCGGAGGCCGGCGCATACAGACCCGACATGTAGGGTAAAAAAAAAAAAAAATTATTCAACAAGAAGAACACAAAATCACAAGAACTGTACACAGTGTTTGCAAACACTGGTAAATCGTGCCGCAATATGCAGCCAAAAATGGTGACCAAGGCCCTTACGCTTTAGAAGTGCAAGCGCTGCTCCCAGTGGCTGCTCAGCCTACGGCTGACTGTTCTAACAGATGGTTTTGACCTCAATACGGTGTTACTATTTGGAGAATAAAGACTTTGCTCTTGAGATCAAGGTCAACCACAACAGAAGCTGCAAATCACCTGAGTGAGCTAAAATTGCTTACCAGCCTCCTGCATCTCCCGATTCTGATGGCGAGATCCCAGTGGGTGAATTCCCAAGTCAGCCCACCTACAAAAGCCACATCGATGTAGTCTCTCTCTTCCTACTGACTTACTCTATTAATCTTACACTAGGGATACTGTAGCAGGAATCCAGCAGGAGTGAGATTCCACAGTAAGTGTTAGCTGAGCCAGAAATTCCACCACAGATCACACTTAAAGTCCCTCAGATAAATAAAATACCATTTAGCGCTTCATGCCTTCCACTCAGAAGCAAAATAACTATTTGGGTGGACTGACCTCTTCTAAGAGGTGAATTTTAAAACAAGCCAACACAAAACATTTCTTCCCATGCTGCTTAAGGTTGTTCGTTATTCCTTTTGGAAAATTCACATTACAGAATGGAATTATAGAATGTAAAAAGTGGCAGCATGTATTTTGCGGCTGAAGAGGAGATCTGAGCTATGCAAGCCCACTTCTCTGGTGTTCATTCCATTTCCAGCTCCTTACACCACAGTTTTTCTCTGGAACGAAGGAGGAGGGTAGCGCTCTTTCAGCAGAAACCAGGAGCCAAATGCTCATGCTGACATGAAGTAAAAAGAGAGGAGACACACAGTGGGGTATTTGCAAGCTTATCATAGGGCAGAGTTGCAAGGAAATTTAACAAGCAAAACACACAGTGCTCCAGAGTTCTATCCCGAATCTGAGGTGATGAGGGGTCAAAGAGTCTGACAGCAGTGTGACAGCAAGCTGATCCATTATGCGCGGCTAATGTGGGAGAATGTAATCTATACCATTCTATATGAATAATTCAATTTAATGAGTCCCCTACATCTTTCAGCTAATCATTCTCAGATTCAATCACCTTTACATATAGTTTCTCCCACTAGAATACATCTAATCAAGACTATTACTCTAAAATCTATCAGGACTCATTATGTTATAGTCTTTCTTGACTACAATTCTAAGATATTCCAAACAGGTCCTTTTTTTCAAGTGTTCTCTCAGGATTAATTACTTATCCAGGAAAATACAAACCGATATTAAAGGTGGTTAATAAAACACACAGGGGGAGATCTATCAACGCATTACCGACAGTTTTTTCTTCTTAATCTATTCTAACCAGCAGGGAGAACAGTTCTGCATGAAATAAGAACCTTGTTAAATCCTAGGTAATAGTGGCAATTTAGCGTGATTTTCTATAGCTGCACTACAGTTAAGAAAAGTGCAAATCAATCCCTAAACTGGCACAGATTAAGAAGTGCTTGATAGCAGTTCTACAGCTGTAGTACTGCAGGGTAGACAGGATTGCAGAGTGCAGGCTAGAAATGATTTGTGATGTGCTCCTCCCCCCTGCTGAATTCCTCCTCAGAGCCTGCTGCTATCAATACAGCAGATTTATTGGTTACCTCAGCAACAGCAATTCCCCTCATACACTGCACTGTCTGAGAGACCTTCCTAGCTCCTCCTATAACAGTTTTAGAAGGAATCTGCACTAATTATTTCTTAAAGGGGTTCTGTGGTAGTCAAAAAGTAAAACAAGCTGACACTTACCTGGGGCTTCTATCAGCCCCCTGCAGTGGTGATGTCCCA